>NW_026555374.1:0-97996 GCF_029017545.1 Prosopis cineraria
AAACCTCTTCCCCAATCACAATGGCCAAAGTAAGCAAGATTCTTCTTGCCATTGCAGTATATTATGATTGCAAAAATATGGTAGAAGGATGTCAAAATAGCCTTCGTTAATTGAAAGCTATTTAAGGATGTGTACATGACATAACTTGAAAGCTTTATGCGTCTGGAGGACTCTAAAAAGATATGCAAGCTTCAAAGATCCATTTATGAATTGAAGCAAGTATCTTGGAGATGAAATTATCAATTTGATGAAGTAGTCAAACAGTTTGGATTCATTCAAAATATCGGTGAACCTTGTCTTTACAAGAAAGTTAAAGGGAGCATAATTGTATTTCTAGGGCTTTATGTAGACGACATTCTACTTACTGAGAATGACATTCCTACCTTACAGAATGTCAAGATTTGGTTAGGAAAGTATTTCTTGATAAAAGACTTAGGTGAAGCCACTTACATCCTAGGGATTAAAATCTATAGAGATAGATTCAAGAGGCTAATAGGCCTAAGTCAAAGCACATACACAGATAAGATATTGCAAGGTTCAATGTGCAGGATTCAAAAAGGGGTTACCTACTCATGTCTCATGGAATTTATCTTAGCAAGGGTTTGTTCCCTAGTACACATGATTAGCGAGATCGCATAAGTAAGGTTCCATATGCCTTGGCCATTAGATCTATCATATATGCCATGTTATGTACTCGATTGGATGTCTCATTTGCCTTAAGTATGACAAGGAGATACCAATTAGTTTTAAGTGAGGGTCATTGAATTGCTATCAAGAACATCTTGAAATACTTAAGAAGGACTAGGTATTTTTTCCTAGTATATGGTAGTTTGGTCGATAAGCTTATTGTAAGTGGTTACATAGAAGCAAGTTTTCAAATTTACTAAGACAATTTTAAATCACAATTAAGGTTTGTATTCTTATTGAATGATGAAGCAATGAGTTGGAAAAGCTCTAAGCAAAGTGTTATGCTGATTCTAAAACAAAAGCTGATTATATAGCAACATCAGATACATCTAAGGAAGTTGCTTAGATTGAGAAGTTTATTACTGAACTAGGAGTGGTTCCTACCATCTTAAATCTAATAGACTTGTTCTATACAACAATGGTGCAATTGCATAGGCCAATGAGCCTAGCTCACATCAAAGGACCAAGCACATACTCAGATGATTTTACTTTATTAGAGAAATCAACGATAGAGGTGACATAAAAATATGCAAGGTAGTAGGAGAAGACAATATTGCTGATCCTTTGAACAAGTTGCTTGCACAAGCTAAGTATGAGCATCATGTTAGGACAATAGGAATTAGGAAAATTAATGATTATACCTAATGTAAGTGGGAAAATATCAATAATTATGCCCTTGGCCAATCATTTTATTATGAACATTATAATTTATAATGAATTTCTCCTTTATTATTATATTATTGGCATGTCCACTATGGAAATTATATCGAAGGTTAAACCGCAATAATTGTCCTTAATGTCCTTCGTCGATCATCTTTACGAGAACAAAGATGAAGTAAGACTACTATGATTTTGATTGATGTATGGAGATATAAATCAAAATCATAAGCACTTGTAAGAGTATAAAGTGCTAGATTGACTTGACATGAGAAAGTTTCATGTATCAAGTCATAACTTTATCTTATAAATAATCATGTCACTAAGTCCTTTGACCTAATATCCATGGATTTCTACATGAAGATTGTTAAGCTTTGACTTAGTCAAAAGTCACCTTTGACTAAGTGATCATAATGGCTATGATCGAGTTTTATGAATTCTATGTAGAGGAATGTGAATGGTTAAGATAAATTTTTCCCTTACATTAGTAGAGAGATGTTACAAGGCCCTTCGATGAGTAAGATTGAGAAATGCATGACCATGCTACAATGAGAAAGGGTTTTCATTTTGATAGTTAATTCTACTTAGGAATTGAGAAAGTGATGGTCACATGAGGCGAATGATGTTTTTATGCCTCATACTTGATTGAAATATCACATGATAAAAGGGATGTAATGTTGTTGTATTATAAGTTGTATCGAATCACTAATCCCTATATAATTTGGGTAGTTACAACGTCTTACTAAAGGCCACTTATAACTTGTGGATTAATGTCGTTATTGGCCTACTTCTAACTTCATAAGAAACTGCAAGGTCACACACAAAAATGGCTCAACTCGAGCTATAATGTCTAGATTCATTAAATCTAATTTGTATCTAGATTTAATAAATACAATATTTTAATTTAGAGTAAACAGATTTATATTTGTGTGTGTAAATAAATATTTATATGTATATATAAAATAAAATTCAAATTTAATATTATAATATATATATATATATATGATATGTGTGTGTATTATAATATTATATTATATTATACTAGCATTAAATTTATTTCTATAAGATATGATAAATTTAATAACTAATATGATATAGAAAGATATCATATAAGTTTTGAAGTTCGAATTTATGAGATAAAGTCAAGTTGGAAAAAAATCTTATAAGATATGATCACTTAAATTTTATTTATGAAAATAAATTAAACTACTTTTGGTTGGCTCTTAAATGAATTAAATAAAATAGTTTAAATTAATCTATTAGATAGATCTGAATTTAAACTAATATATTTAATCTAATTTTAAAATTGATAAGGATTAATGAAGAAAAATCATTTTAAAATTAATCTTTATTAAATTCAAATATATTTTTAGACATTAGATAGCTGACCTTGATATAAGATAGATGTTAGGTTTTCCAAAAAGGCTAATAAAAAGTAGAAAGAGCCACATTCATCATAAAAAAAAAAGAGAGAGACATCGTACAAGAAAAGAAGATTGTGACTTTTTTAGGCTTGATGATAGACAAACGAACATTAGAAATTTGAAGCACTAGCATACTATTTGAGTAGAAAAGTTGTTTGTGTGAATACCAATAGAGGGAGCTGGTCGTGGAGATTCAGTTCCTTAGATCTAAATGAAAAAATCCTAAAGATTACAAGCGTAAAGGTAAAGTTCTATCTATTCTGACTTAAAAAGCGTCATTTGATCCATGAATGAAATTAGGAATTTTTAAAATTTTATTTCTTCTATTGTGCCCCAATTCCAACAGTAGCAACTAGGCTTTTGCTCCTAACTCGTGAGGGAACCTTATGCTCAGAAGCTATTGCATCTCCATGGCTAGTGTTAGCTTCTTACTTAGCTTTGTTCATTCTCACTTATTAGGCTCAATACATCCAATTTTTATATTATTTTCTATTCTTATAGTGTTTTCCCTTACAAGAATTTAATATTTGGTTTTGAGCTAAAAATGAAGGCATAGATATTAGAAAAAAGTAATTTACAATTTTAGGTTATTTCAATTTTAAATTATGTCCTTATGATTTATTTTTTTAATTGAATTCTTATAGTTTATATGTTATCTTTAAGGGTTAAAATTTTAAAAAAATCTTATTAAAAGCACTACTATATATATTTGAGGGCTAAGGGTCATTTTTGTCTCTGAACTATATACGAAAGGTCATAATTTTCCCTAAACTTAATTCTGTCTCTTAAATTTAAAGTTTTTCTTTTTTATCGCTTTGTCATTTTCTCACCATTAGTAGGCCTCACATTATATATTTTAATATTTTTTATTATAACATATTTGAGTCGAGGGGCAAAAATGACCCTTAACCTAATAAGAAATATTAATAAAATAGTAGGACCTACTGATGACTAATAAATATAAAATATTTTTAATATTAGGGTGATGACAGAGGGATTATTTAAAGTTGAGGAAACAAATTAACTCATAGTTGAGTTTAAAGATAGTTATGACCTTTCGTATATAGTTTAGGGATAAAATGACCCTTAGCCCTATACTTTTATAAATGTTATATAAATTTTGAGTGGTAACTAGTGAAAATTTTCATTCTCTTGATTTGATTATTCATTTTATTTTCATCCCTTGGTTGAGTGGTTTATTGTGCAATTGGATCCTTTACTTATACATTAAATTTTATTTTTAATTATTACTTTAATTTCATTTTAATTTGGTCTCCTAATTTTATCTTATAATTATGTCCATTATTTTCATTAGTATTTTGTTCTATTTTAATTATTATAACTAACATATATTCTAAGCTTTAGATGCTTAATAAAAATTTACATTATGTATTCATAAAATAAAATGAAGTCATATTTAGTATAGAATAGAACAATTAAATCATAAGGCGAAAAAGAATATTGATGATAAAGTTAAGAAAAAAACCTAAATTGAATTTTCTAATAAATAAATCTAAATCTTAAATTTTGTTTCCCTCCTACAAGCAGCTTGATCTATGCAACAGGAGAGATGGCCTAGCTTGTCGCCCATCCTATTTTGTACAAAAGAGGTTGGGTTAGCTCCCCGTATGTGGCCCATTATAGCCCGGTTAGAAATAGGCTGGGTTGGCTTGTGTGGATTAGAACAGGCTGGTCTAACTCATTTTGTATACAACCTATTTCCTTTTAAAAAGAAAATCTACAAGGACATGTTCTACACTTCTAATTCTACTTGATATTTCAATGCAATAGTTCAAATATCTTCATCATCATCAAAGGAAACAAATTCAAATGTTACATATTACAATTATAGTCATTTAGGCATAATTGTAATCCTTATTCTTCAAATTAAACAATACATGATTAATCAAAGTATTAATAAAAACACTCTTGCCATAAGCAACAAGCCAACACAACTGAGCAAGAGAAGTTCTTAAAGTTAAAACAGACAATCATATAAGTGTCAACCTAGCATTAAATCATCATTCTCATCATCATCATCATCATCATCACCCCTCCTCCTCCTCCTCCTTTAAACTTTACAAAACAAATTAAGAGAAATGATATTCATGCATATATAAAAAATGTGAAATAACATAAATTAAGAATGTTAAGAAATTATTAGCAACAACATTTATAGTCTCATCAAAATTATCAACATCAAACTCTTTCAATTTGGATGTAGTTTGAGAAAGCCAATTTTAGGCACAAATGAGTGCTTCAGCCATCTTTAAAGATAAGGAGGTCCTAAAAGTATCTAAAACTCACCCTTCATACTAATGGCAAATTCTAAAGACATTATAAAGATAGGTGAAGACAACACATCATGTGCAATCAAACTTATAGGACTTTTGTACTTAGACTTTATACTTATGCCTAATTATTTTCACATATATATATAATGGTTAACCATGACTATGGAACAAGTACTTTAAAGTGTTTTACTTATGTTATTTCATATTATATGAGATTTTAAAAAATAATTTGTATGCATCGAATTTATTCTATATTATTATATTTTTCTTTATCTTAAATTGATTTTATATCTAAGAGTGTTCATCATATCATCTTTCATAACTTGAATATATGTAAATAGATATTTATACTAACCTTTTTGTTTATAATATATCATTTAAAGTTGTTTAAAGTGAAGATGAGAGTAAGCATGAAGGGGAAGAAAGTTGAAGTCATCATTTCTATGCTACACTCGTGATTGAAGAAATAAAAATAAAGAGGAGAATGATTCAGGAAAAGCTTAAGAAGAATAAAGACATTCATACAAGCTTGAATGAGCCTTGAAAGCCTTGGATTTGATAAGTATAATATTATTAAGCTAGAAGTCTTTATGTTAAATTCATTGATTTAGATATGCAATATTAGCTCAAAATATTTTAAATCAAAACATGTTTTTTAACTGTTAAGAGAAAGAGTAAGATATACTTTTCTATAATCTTATTTCTCATCTTTGATCACATATATCGCATAAATTTTAAAATGTTTTGATTACTAACTCCTAACTCCATAAAGTTTTCAAAATTATTCTATTTACTTAAAATGGAGTTAAGTTAAAAAAGTCATGAATACTTAAAATCTAAACTTTGAAATGTCAATTGTTCAAAAAATTAGTTTTAACCTTTGGTTATGTTTCTTATCATATATCTCACTACACAAATTACTTTAATATGAAACATATCTCATTTGAAAATAGACTCTAACATCTTTTTAATGATAGTTTATTCATTTAAAATGAAGTTCTATTAAAAAAGATATGAATTTTAAAAATTTAGTGCTAAGATATTAATTCTACACATCATTTAAAGTTGACATTCATTTACTATTTTGATCATATCTCAAAATTTATGTGTATTTTAAGTGTGAAACTTTTTTCATTGAAAATGAGACTTTAAGATCTTTCCAACAATGTATAATTGTTAGATTTAGAGTTGTATTAAGTGAGTTAAAGTCTTATGAAATTATATGAAGTGACACCTTCCAAAACACACGTGATTCAGTATGGTCACACGCATGATTTATCATCTTAGGCACACTAGCTAACATTTCACACTTGAATCAGTAGTGATCCATGCATGATTTATCACTTATGTTCGTGTGATTCCTTGATAAAGCTTCTATAGTCCAATCCACACAAGGTACCCTTGTGTACACATGCTTGAGTTGTAACCTTGTTTTCCTTTGCATATTATGAAGTGCCATTTATGCCTGAATGAGAAGGTATTCATGTGTCTTTTATCACTAAGTCTTTTGAACACATTTTATCTAAGTGAGTCTTAAGCCATTATAAGCCTGTTTCTTACTGCACACTTGTATGATTTATCCTATATTGTTTTGAGTCTTTTCAATCATGCAATCCTTGCTTGAATGCACATGATTTCTACATGTGATATGTTTTCTAGAATGACTTAGTTTTGTAACTAGTCATTTCACAAGTGTGCAGTAGAGTATTTCACACGTGGCTTGTCTTTTAGAATGGTTTGAGTTTTGTAACTAGCCATTCCACACATAATAGTGAGTTGGTCCCACACACGATTCATTACATAAAATTGGCCTTGCCATTTTACCAGTTAATTCACATGTGAGAACTTGAGGGCCACATGCTTGTTTTGTCACATAAAATGGTCTGCATTTCTTATCCTTCAAACATGTGTGAATCATCATAGTGTTCACAATTAAATTGTCACATATGCTTATTTGAAACTTGGCTAGCTCCATTTCACACATGAATGAGCTTTGTTCCACACAAGAAATGTCACCAATAGCTATAATCAGTTTGCAATGACTATAAACGATCATATGTCTCTAACACCTATTTTACTCCATGAGCTATAAATATAACACTCTAAATTTATTTTAACAAGTGATTAACTTTGAAAATCATCAAGCTATAAAATTCATGTTCATATTACTCTTATTATATGAAAATTATTATTCTTGAGCCAATATCATTTATATATTCATCATTTCAATATTAGAGCTTTATTATACTCATCATTACTCTTAGAGATAATTTCAATTGAGTGATTTACATATTCAAAATCATTATAAAGGTGAGAGAGATATTTTTCTTGTGATCAAGAGAGGTCGTTCTCTTAGAAAAAGAAGCTTACTAGTAACGTGAGTTGTTATAAAGGCTCACAAATGTCTGAACTAAACTTATAGTTGTATTATAATGGTAAGCATCTACTTAAGCTTGTGTTATAGTGAAGAAATTTTGAGTAGTTGCTTAGAAATTGGATATAGGCTCAAGTGGTGGAGCTGAACCAAGATAAATTATTGTTTGTAATCTTTCTTTTCTTATCTCTTTATATTTCCAACAACTTTAGTTTATGCTCTATTTTAGTTTTCAAAATATAATTTGGTATATTTACATGCATTTATTTAAACATCAACTTAGAAATTGTTTCTAAACATTCTTACACATATGGAACTTACAAAAATAACTTTAGCATTCTTACATGTAAAGTTTAAAACTTAAATTTGCCTAAACTTTTCTTTGAACACAGTTTTGTTAAAATTTTTTTTAAAAGAACCAAAATTTTCACAAACACCTAATTCACCCCCTCTTGAATGTGTTGTCATATCTAACATTTTTGAGCTACTCATCCTCAGTTGAGTTTTTGAGTTTTGACAAGAATTTAATGTATTTCATAAGAAAAGTGCTTTTGCTCAGTTTCTATTCTTATACAACGGCTCCAGATAGCTAGTTGAGGTCTCTAATGATTATAATCACCCTCATATTATATTTAAAATCTCATTTAAATGAGTGGACAAGAGATTAACTGATTGCATTTATTTTTTTACCTACTGGATTCATCATATGTGAAAAAGTTTTCTACGTTATTGGTTTATACTTTCATTGTATTGTTAGTTACTTTTTTAAGAGTTCATATTTCATAAAGCTTATTGTTATAAATATTATATTGTGTGAATGTTTATAAACTCTCCCAACTCTTAGTCTTTCATATCCTACATTCTATAACCTCTCTAATGAATGGTTTTAGGAGTTTTTTTATATTTAATACTCATAAACTTAAAAGGTTATATATTATATATTGATGTGAATTAATTTTGCTATTCAATTAATTATAACTCTTGAGTGAGGTTGGAGCCTATAAATAAAGGCCATGTGCTACACATTGGAGAGACATATGAGAAATGAATATTACTACTCCTTTCTCTCTAATCCTCTTTTGTTTTGTTCATTTCTCTTATCTTAGATCTCTCTTATATTTCTTCTAGTTTTATAATACTTATTAATTATTCTGAAAGGAAGATTTTTCTCTAAATGTTTGATTACTTACAAGGTCTGTACTAAAGCCATGATTAGTCTTGAGAGCGGTTTGCCATATCATATGACCCTTTTTCCCAACTTTTTCGTTGACTATAAGCCTTCCTTCCAAATGACCAAATAGATACCATGTGCCTTGCAAGACTAAAGCTTCCATGAACTACAATTGGCAAACAAAAGTTAGAGTAAAAGTCCATTACTATAACATAATTTATATTTAGATACTTTTTAAAAAATGTTTAAATTTTTTTTGGATCTTATGATATATTTGAGGGAGTAATTTGATCTCTTCAAGGAAAAATATTAAACTTTAAATTAAAATTTTAAAAATATAAAATAGAGTCCATAAATAATTAAAAATCATTATTTGTAAATCCTAAAAAACTGAAAAAATTATAGATATACAAAAAAGACAAAAGGAAAAAGAATCAACTTCTAACCCAACCTTCTTTTGATTTGAGTGCTGAGAAGTCAAAAATATTGTGTCAATCGAAAGTTTAAGATATTGTTTGTTTTTTTAGTAAAATTGCTGGGGTAAATTTGTCTAAACTCTCACAATTGTTCAATTGAGATCTACATTGATTGTTCCTATAGGATGACATTATACTATTTTTAAAAATTTGTCATTTAATCCTAATACCAAATGAACAAGAAATGAGCAGAGTTCTTCATATTCAACACAAATTTGGAAACAGAAGAAAGCTGTCTTCCATCAGCCCGGCCTTTTGGAAATGGATCTTCCTTTATACGTAAATTTCAAATCTTTCAAATCAAATTTAAATATGTGATTCGAATTTATGAAAAACTTCTAAGAAACAAATTAAAGTAGCAGCAGCATACGCAAAGAAGGAAACTAAAACACGATAACACCTTCATTCTTAACACAAGATCAATGCAAAAGGATCAAAAGAAAGTCTACAACCATCTCAAAACAAAAATAATAGACCCACTTACAGACACACATGCTTTCGCTTATTCAAATTAGATTTGGATGATTTAAATTTATTGGTGTTACTTACACTTTCATTAAAAAGAAAGGGTTAAAAAGGTAATTTCACCCTTAAATTATAGGTCCTGTAATGTTTTGGACCTTAAACTCATTTTTAGTTGAATGTTTCCCTTCAAACTTCCAAAAATGATGTGATATTATCCTTACCGTTAATAAAAATTAATTTTGATTATTAGTTAATTAAAAATCATGAAAAAAGACTTAAAAATTACAAAAAAAGGACCTAAAAAAAATAACAAAAGAGGACCAACTTTTCTTGATCATTTTCTGTAATTTTTTAATCAACTAACGATCAAAATTAGCATTTGTTAACAATAGAGGCAATATTGGCATATTTTCTAAAGTTAAAGATATCATTGCATCAGAAACAAGTCTAGGCTCTAGATGTTTCAGGACTTATAACTTAAGGATAAATTTAAAATTTAACCCCAAAAATAAAAAATACAAAGAGATTCAAGTTCATCACTCGTGAGAAACAACCAACACTTGCTTTCCAACATTGCGACCACTAAAGAGGCCAACCAGAGCTTTAGGGCCATTCTCAAGACCTTCAACGATGTCTTCAACATATTTGATTTTCCCTTCTCTGATAAGAGGTAGAACAAAGTCCAAATATTTTGGATAGAGCTGATAATAATCAATTACACTAAATCCACGCATATGAACCCTCTTGTAGAAGATTTGTGCTAAATTTTTTACACCTTCAGGTTCATCAAGATTATATTGTGAAACCATTCCACACACAGATATGCGACCATGGTGTCTCATATTTAAAAGCACTGCATCTAGTGTCCTGCCCCCAACATTCTCATAGTAAAGGTCAATGCCTTCTGGAAAGTACCTGATTTGTCAACATATTTTATTGAAATTAAAGAAAACTTTAAACTCATTAACTCTAACAAGTTTTCTAATTTTTTTGGAAAATATAAGTTTCTGATTTATGCTTATCAAATATACATAATTAATAACATATTTTCTCTTACTAACATTTGATGGGAGGTAAAATGAAAAACTTGTGATAAAAATTAAATGGCATAATTTATAAATAAGACCAAAAACCCTTCTTTCTTTGCCTTATAAATTGGACCAAAAAGTGTAGTGACATATATAAATTCTTCTTTCAGTCAACACAAAAATATATATTAGATACTGACCTTTTTAATGCTGCATTTAGATCAGGTTCCTCCTTGTAGTTGAAAGCTTCATCAAATCCTAATTTATTCTTCAGTATATCAACCTATATATGATCATAAGACAGGATGATTAATTAATGTAAACAATATAGATACTTTCTTTCGAGAAGGAATTATTTTTTTCATAATTATTTGTATGCTTTCTCTTCTCAATTTTATAAGCAAAAGATGGTCAAATTTAAAGGCTTGGAATTACTTACCAGGCCAAGGGGCCTTTGACAAGAAACAATTAACAACACTTTATTAGTTCAAATTCCATTTTACCATTTAAATTAAAGAGCTTTTGGGACCCTAAGCTCATTCTTGATACTATATTATGCTTTAACTTTTAAGAATAGTACAATATCACTCCTATCATTAATAAAAGTTAATTTTACTTGTTAGTTGATCAAGAAATCACATAAAAAGACATAAAAATATTACAAAAAGGATTGATAAAATTACATAAAAGGACTCAAAATATATCCAAAAATTATAGATAAGAACTAACAAATTTTTGAGGTCTGTTTCTATAATTTTTTTAGTCAACTAACTATAAAAGTTAACATTTGTTAGCAGTAGTGGTTATATTTTACCATCTTGAAATGTTGAAAAAGAACATTAATTGTATAAAAAATGAGTTTAATGTTCTAGATACTCTGGACTTATGTTTAAGGATAAATTTATCATGTAATCCTATATATATATATATATATGCTACTTCCTTGTAAATGGCTTCAAATATGCAAGCTAAATGTTTTTCATGGTTAAGTTATAGGAATAATTATGTGCAAGTTCTATATAAGAAAACTAATTACTTATAAATCACATAAATATAAAAATTTGACTTGTAAGTAAACTGAGAAAAATAATTAATTTTTTTATTTGGGACCTGATTATAATTTTGCTTGATTTATAATTATTATTAGAGGCAAATGTATACCTTGTCTTGACTTCCAGCACTTCCCACAACATAACAACCAGATAGTTTTGCAAATTGACCAACAAGTTGACCGATTGCTCCAGTTGCAGCTGACACAAATACACGATCTCCATTCTCAGGAGATCCTATTTTATATAACCCAACGTAAGCAGTCAAACCATGCATGCCTACACATGATTGTGGCATTACATCAGCATAAAGTTAGGATCATCATCATCATGATATAAAAGTCACATATTGTTTCCATAGCACTTGATATCTCTAATGTGCCTACCTTGAATGTTCTTTGGAAATGCCTTATCTTCTCAATTTTTATTTCCTTTACATTACTCACTTTTATATAAAATAAGAGATATTTTGATATATTAAAATTTTAAAATAGTTAAATTTTATATTTTTTACAATTTTTTAAAAACATAATAAAATTTGACATTTTTAAAAATTATAAAAAATATAAAAATCTATCTTTTCAAGGCTTCAAGATATTATAATGTTTATTATTTTATGTAGAAGTTAATAATGCAAAGGAAAAAGAAATCAAAACGACAAGACAAGACGTGTGCCACTAAGAACTTTTTTATTTTTAATCTACGTGATAGATAAGTGACATCTATAGTAAATGGTATGTTTTAATTTGAAAAAAATTTCCATTGCATATAATTTTTAGATAGTTCACTGTAGTATTAAGAAAATTAGTTAAAAACAATTGATCTTCTTAATTTTGGGCCCATTTGTTTAAGCTTTGTTCATAAAAAACCACTTGCCTTTTTTTTTTTAAAAGATCTATTTTATGAAATTTTAAGATGTTTTTTAAAATTTAAAAAATAATCAGAATTTGAAAAAAAATGAGCAGATTTTTTATTTTTTATTTTTTGTTACCTACAAGTGTCTTTTTATCGAAAGTAATCATATTAAAAGCATTGTTGGGCATTAAATATGAGCACTTTTTTTAGTTGAGATTTAAATTTTGGTTCATTATGTTGTGAGGGACTATCCCCTTCCACTACTTTGATTATTTTGAGAAGCTAATTTAAATATCTTATGAAAATAATCTCAAGCAGTATATGAGAGAGAATGCCAAAAAATAATGTAAATAAATAAATTATTTTTTATAATTTAAAATAACTGAATAATAAATAAATTTTATGAATAGAGATCTACAAAAGATAATAAATGTTGGATGGAATGGCTTCCAAGAGGAAAACTGAGTGAATGAAAACTGGATGGAATGGCTTACAAAATAATTCTAAATTTTTCAAAACCTTTTCCTCAAAATATGAAAACTGAGTGAATGAATAAAACAATGAAGTTCAAGAGAGTAAAGAAATTAATTTTTATTGAGAACAAGAAGGACACACGGATTTATATTGGTTTAGTCTAATCACTTGGCCTATGTTCTGTTTTTAAGATTATACTTAAAAGTTTTCACTAAAGTCCACAAGCTTTACAAGTGCTTGCAATCCCAGTATTGACACAAGAAAAAAAATAGTCTTGAACACTCTCAAAATCCATAAAAATTAAAACTTTGTAAATTAAACCTACTTAAGGAAAACCTTTCACTAAGATCTCTACAAGATAAGTTTTGAGTGAAAGAAACTTTCATAGCCTCTCAAAAGAATAGATGAATATAATAGAAGCTTGTAAATCAAGTATTGAGAACTTTTCAGAAAATTATGAATGCAGTAGGTTGAAAAATGTTTAATGCAACTTAAAATATTCAGAATTATATTCAATGTTACCACCCAATTTAAATGAAGTTCTATTTATAGTTTCAGAAAGTTATGATCATTAAAAACTTCAAACTAGTCGTTTAGAATCATTGCATTGAGTGTAGAAGTGGTATTTTGTGAAAAGCACTTTTGTTGAGAAGTTTATTAAATTAATTCTTGTCAAAACTCTACTTCATGCATGAAAGACCTCATTCTTGCATGAATGAGCTTAAGCAAAAAAGCTTCTCACAAGGCACACTTTTATTCTTGCAAGAATGAGAAAAAGGGCTCTTGCATGAATGAGAGAGAGGTAGTATACCTCTTTAGAAGACTGGTTCACACAATGGCTAGACTGATTCGTGCAAGACTTAGATGGTTGAGATGAAGGACCTCTCTGTGCAATAACTTCACACATGGGTTGGTTGCAACTATTTCAAGAATTGGTTGGACATGTTGAAAAACATGAAACTTATTAGAAGTTTTCAAGGTTGGTTTCATGTGTTCTAGACTTTTCTAAGGATTACTTGAGTTTTGTAAAAGATAATCTAGTTCAAGTGTGAATTAACTATTCTTGCGAGAATTGGTTTGGTATACTTAGAATTTTCAAACCTGGCTTAGAAAACCTTGAATTTGAGCAAGCCATCAATTCAAGTTTAAGAGAGTCTATCTAAGTATATTGAAGTGTTCCTATAATCTCTTTGAGAGATAAATTACTAGCAAACACTTGTTTATTTATCTTTGAGAGAATTAAAGGAAGAGTTTCCTTAGCTCAACATAGAGAGACATTTCCGTGCATGGATTGTAAATTGCTCACTATTTTTAAGTAAGGGATTGTAATAACTCACAAGTGCCCAGTTAAACTTGTGCAGTATCTCTATCTCTACTCTTTTACATTAACACTTGGTCTTCATTCTCTCCCTATTTTTGACTTTGAAAATTCTGTTTATCTTCATAACTTTGTTTTGATAAATTGGTTTTGTCTTCTTTTCTCAAATTGCTGATTCCTTTGTGTCAAAGATTTACATGTATGCTAGGAGTTTCTAACATCCTTTGTTCTTTGGAAACTTGATTTAAGCTTTCTATCAAGTGTTTTATAAACTCATGAAATTGAAGTATTTAAAGTTTATTTAAACTTGTTTTGATAAACTTCTAATTGCATCTTCAATTAAGCTAAGTTTATTGAAAGATTTAGTTTAAGTGGAGAATTTTGTTAAACACCCAATTGCCATCCACGGCAACGCTGTGCCCCAGGATTGAAAATAGTAGAGAGATCTAGGTTCGACGACATTGTGCCCCTCAACTACACTATGCCCTTGATTATGCTGATTCAAGTTTGAGTTCGATTTCAGCATTAATGGGTTTGAGCTATCATTTGCTAGATTTAGGTTCATCTTCTTCCCACCATTGATTTCCACAGTAAGTTGCAGGTTCAAGTTCACCATTACTGGGTTTTAAGCTCAATAATGCGACAGACGAGCTTCAATGAGATCAAAGGATGAAGAGACGGGCTGGGCACGACAGACTTCATGGTGACTTCAAGCGACAGATGAGCTTGTAAGGAGAGAACTGACTTCAGGCAATAGAAAAATGGTGGCTTTTAGGTGGCAGACTTTATGATCTGTTCATCCTCTTCTTCCAAATCATGTATTTTTTTTTTGTCAATGATAAGGACATTATAGTATTTTGATGATTTCTGATGCAAGTATTCCATCCAAATATTACCCCATACTAAACATACTTTTAAAACTTCAATTCCAACTCTAATCCCAATCTTAATCCCAATACCAAAGTCATTTCCAATCCATCAAAATTCATACTTGCATACCAAACAAGGCCTAGGAGTTGTAATGTTAAAATGTCTATTGCTGTTGCATGAGCTTAAGTGTTGACATCATTACAGAAATGAAATTTAGTAGCTTGCATTTTGTAGTAATAAAAAATAAAATATCACTAATATTAAAGTCAAAGACCTCAGGTGACATTTCTTATATCAAATGCCACTGCTTATAAATTATTCTTTTTATTTATGATTTTAATAAATAACAAGAGGTGTCATTTTTTATATGAAATATCACAACTTCTTGTTAATCAACAATTAAGCAGCATTTCAATAATAAAATGCCACCTCTCTACTTTGTCATTAATTAATTATTTTTATTTTATTAGATTATATACTTATTTTATCATAATTATTCAATTAGTACTAATAATGAATATCTATATTCTTAATTAATAATTAAAAGCAGAGAGATGGTATTTTTAGTGTTTAAAAACACCACCTCTATACTATTATTGATTTAGTATTTTGTTTCATCACATTAAATAAATATTTTATTATAATTTATTAAATTAGTATTAATGATTAATATATATTACTATTTTAGTAATTAAAAAGTAGAGAAGTGGTGTTTCCTGAGCAAGAAAATGCCACCTCTCTACCTATTATTAATTCAATATTTTATTTTATCATATTAAAAAATGATGTTATTATAATTTATTAAACTAGAATTAATATATATTATTACTATTTTATAATTAAAAAGTAGAGAGGTGGGATTTCCTCATCTTGAAAATTTCACCTCTCTATCTATTATTGACTAAATAATTATTGTATTATAATTTTTTTAATTAATATTAGTAATTAATATAAAAAATATTTAATAAATAAAATTAGAGAAGTGGCATTTCCTGAGTGGGGAAACACCACTTCTTTACTTTTTTTATTAATTAAATGCTTCATTTTATAAGATTAAATAATTATTTTATTATAATTTATTTAATTAGTATTCATAATTAATATATAATATTATTTAATAATTAAATGGAGAGGGGTGGCATTTTCTAATCATTAAAACGTCACCTGTCTATTCTGTTATTGATTTTTATTTTTGTATCAAATTAAATAATTATTTTATTATAATTTATCTAATTAGTATGAATAAATAATATATATATATTATTACATATTGAAATTTTAAAAGAACACAGGTGGCATTTCCAATTACTAAATTTATTATTACTGAAAATGCCACCTCTATATTTTTATATTTAGTTATTAATATTTGTAGCTATTTTATTTAGTTATAATAAATAATTAGCAATAATAAAACATTAAGATATTTTTACTAATATAAAGAATTAATAATAAAGTAATTTAATAATAGACTAATAATTACTGCATTCGATATGCAGCTATTTATATAGAAGATGTCTTTAAAGAGATAGTCCAAGCCATGTTTAACAAATGGATAGTGGCAATGGTTAGGCTTAATAATTAGTTTAGGTATATATATAGCTTACACAATCCAATTTTTTGGGAAATTTTTATGTCTTAAGTCACTAATTAGTTTTGGAATTTTAGTTTGCAAATTAGCTAAGATTATAGATTTTTTATGGTTTTGAATTTAGGGTATAGGAATGATATAAGAATTTTAATGTATTTGGATACCAATTTTAATAAAAATAGTGATTGATTTATTTCTAATTGTTGGTTGGTTGGTACATAATTGATTTCTTTGTAAATTGGCTTCAAGCAACTCTCATATTAAAAAAAATTATTATAAATGCTTGATGGTTATTTAGAAATAACCGTCCGATATTTATAATAAATTTGCATAGACTTGGTTAGGTTTTTAACCATAAAAACTTGCTGGTTATTTTTTAAATAATTGTCAAGTATATGCTTCTAAAACTAGCCAAAAGCCAAACGTGAAAGTCACTACTTGATGATTATTACCAAATAATTATAAAATAAAACCCCCAATATTAATTGTCAAGTATCACAGCCCCAATATATAGTACTCTCTTACTTGACAGTTTAAAACTGTCAAGTATTGATAAAAATAACCATTAAATAATGAGGTCTTTTATGGTAACGTATTCCTTTCATTCTTCTATTTATACGAGCCTAATGTAAGCTTTTCGATAAAAGTTGAAAAGAGTATTTCTTTGAGAATTATTTCTCTTGTGTAAGTTTTACTTGCAAATGTGTATCCTTATGTGAATATTAATGTGTTCAAGAGACTGATCATCTCTCTTGGTGTCTCCAAGAATTGGGTTGTTAGGGACAAATTCCCCTAAAAGTCCTAAATTTGATCATCTATCTCAACTTTCTTGTTCGTGGTATCCAAAGATAGGCCTTCTCATGGTCTTAGCTCGATTATCATACTTGTTTTCTAGCATGTTTCTCCTGTGCATTGTATCATCCTCAAATTAATGACTATGCATAATTTAAAGGACTCAGTTAGTGGAAAATTACAGTAGTTTTGATACATTTCATACCAAATTAAGTCTCATACAAAAGTATCTTATATATGATATTGAAGGGAATACATGCATGTATAATGTATAATGTATATATATGTATATATGTATGGATGTATGTGTCATGATTGAATACATACCAAGAATTCCGCAGTAGTAGGAAAGACGGACATCAGTGTGATGGATTTTGAAGAATGTTTCACTTGAAGAAGCCAATGTGTATTCTTCCCATCTTGTATATCCCCAAACTAAATCGCCTTTCTTATAGTCAGCATGTCCAGATTCGACCACTTTAGCCACTCCATACGAAGTTAATGGCTACACTTATTCAACACAACTTTCAGGAATTGTTTAGTTGTTGAAAGGATGCGATTGAGTTGGATTAAAGAAACAAATAAAAATAAAACTGTAAGTAAATTATCTTCCTTTTTTTAACGGTAGGCATGAAAAAAACTAGTACCACACGTCACAAATGTAGGAGTCATCACAATACCCTCGACAAATCTTATAAATCACATGGTTGATCTATATTTCTTTCACATTTTGATCATTTTATTTTGTCTTTATTTCTTAAAGGGTTAAAAAATAATTTTACCTTTAAACTATAAATTCAAAAGCATCCGGTATACTATTTTTTTTGTACAATCTTCTCTTTGAATAATAAAAAATGATGCTTACTGTTAACAAATATTAATTTTGATCGTTAATTAACTAGAAAATTACATAATGGTGTTTTAGTTTTTTTTACATGTCGCATAAATAATATTTATCTCATAATATTTATTTGTAATTTTGAAAATTTAATTGGCATTAATTTTCTTATATCGGATACTTTGTTGTTTATAATTTTATTTTGAAGTTTTTTTAATAATTTATTAGGGATAACATTACATCATTTCACTTGTTTAAGGGAAACATCACACACACACACACACACACAAATTAGAGTGTAGGATGTTCCACGGTACTTCTAGTATATATAAAGACATAATTGTCCTTTAACCCAAAAATTAATGTTATATATATATATATATATATATATATTTTATATTCACTGACATGGTGGTGTTGACCTAAAACCCAAAAAAAAAAAGAAAAAGAAAAAGAAAGAAAGAAAGACATGGTGGTGCTTCATATTTAGATTAATAAATTAACTAACACCATATTCATCATCTTCTATGAGGTATATTATCAATGCTACGATGAATATTTTTCCAATCAATTAAAAAAAGCACAACCTTTAAAATCCGGTATAAAATTAAAAAGATTAAGGAATTTTTTTTTTTCCAACTTTTCATAAGCTTTTAGTATCCTCAAGTTAAGGATGATGTATGGATAACTCATTAACTTTCATAAAAGAGGCAAACAACTCCCGATCCATTGAAGCAGTCTAACATTGGCTATTAAGTTATAAGGATAAAATTTAATGAATTATATTGGAGCATGTTAGCTTTCTTTTTAATAAGATTAATGTATATTCACGTACCGTTATTTACCTTATAATACCTAAAGTTCTTAAAAAAAATTGGTTATTTTTATTTCGTAATCCAAACTAAAAATATAAACTTTCTATATCATGAGATGCAGCTAATAGCCAACTCAAATCAGTGAATTAAAGAGCTTTTAGTATATATCCTTAAGTTAATAATAATATATAAATATCCATTAACTTTATAAAAAAAAAAAAGCAAACATCTCCCAATCCATTAAAACAGCCTAATGTTGACATTAAATTATAAGGATAGAGGTTAACGAATTATATTGAAAAAAAGTTAGCTTTTTTTTATAAAGTTGATGAATACTCATATATTATTATGAAAAAAATATAACTTTTGATCCCTGCATCATTTTTAAGTGTTTGAATCCCTATACTTTTATTTTTTGGTGTTTTAGATTGTTAAATGACTAAAATGATCAAAGTGCATAGATCTTAAATGAACGTAAAATACTGAAAATAAAAGTGTAGAAACTCAAAACATAAAAAAAAAAGTACAAGAACTTATAACAAAACACAAATAAAGTGCAGAAACCAAAACTTATGTTTTTTCTATTATTATTCACTTTATCATACCAAAAGTTGTTTGAAACTTTTTTGTTTTTTGTTTTTCGGTATTTTTACCTTTTAAATTTTAATCGAAACTAAATATAAACTTTCTATATCACCAGATGTGGCCATTAGCCAACTCAAGCCAATGAACTGAGAGTCATGGATATATACTTACGGCATGAAGAGAATATGGACCGAAACCAGGGACGCCGGTCTGGCTCATCATGGTTCGCATGTCAGGATCACAAGACACGTAGAGAGTCTTGAGAAGGATCTGATCGGAACCTGCTGGAACTTTCAATTCTATGGAACTTTCAATTACTTGCAAGTCAGATTCCTTCGGATATCCACTCACAACGTAGTTCCTAAGAATCACTTGCTTGTTCCTCGCTACTTCCACCATCTTCAATGTTTTTTCTTTCGCCTGATCTTTGCTTTCTGAAGCCTCAAGATCTGAAGCCACCTTGGAGTAGTTGAACTCTTGGAGAGGGAGTAGTTATAATATATATTTATATATATATTTATATATTATGATAGACAACTGATTTTCAGGCGCGCGTTTGTGTGGTTGACTTTTTCTTGTACTTATCTTCCCATTTTTGGTAATTGGCGTGAATCCGGGGGCCCGTGCCCATTTGGGATTTTTTTACTGTACTCCTCAGTACTTACACATGGTTGTCCAGAGTTGAATTGGACGTTTTTAAATTTAAAATTTTTTATTTATATTAACATTTATAAAAAATTTAATAAATTTATTCATTATTAATTTTAACTGTTTAAATTTAATTTAAATAATTTTAAAATTCTTGTAAA
This sequence comes from Prosopis cineraria, assembly GCF_029017545.1. Classification (NCBI taxonomy): domain Eukaryota; kingdom Viridiplantae; phylum Streptophyta; class Magnoliopsida; order Fabales; family Fabaceae; genus Prosopis; species Prosopis cineraria. Next base: position 20,570 of record NW_026555374.1, read on the forward strand.
TTGACAATTTTAATTTACTATAAATATTTCAGATTTAATGTTTTTTATCTTATAATTCTTTTAATTTTTTAAAAGTGTCAATTAAAAAATATTTTTATTTTTAATATTTTATTTATTAAAATAAAAATTTATAAGAATTATAAATTTTTTTAATATTATATTTGAATTGTTCAGATTATATCTAACAATTAAGTTATAAAAATTATAAAAATATTATATTAAACATGAGCTATTAAAAATTTTATTTTAATAAATAAAAATTAAAAATTAAAAACTTTAATTTACACCATTCAGATCTTGTCAGAAAGATGCGCATTATATACGAAGACGGACCCACATACTGATCTGTCTTAAAATTGAAATTTTAAGGGATCCTTGCTGATAGAAACCTGCGTCGGTAGAACGTCTGGCTTCCCGATGAAGCCACACATGGCCAATCTTAAAGTCACGGACTCAATCATTGCAGCTGGAAAGAAAATTACAAAAAAGACCCATAAATTGCACGTAAGTAACTTACACAAATTAATATTAATCAAGTCCAGAGAATGATAATAATTTTTTTTAAATTATATAAATTATTATAAATATTATATTATAGATATTTACAACTCATAGTCTTTAGGATTCTTTTACTTTTAATGTTCTCATGAATGACATGGAAGGAGTTTCTTACTCTTAATAGCTTATTATAACCTTCAAAAATTGCATAATACACCATGATATGTCTCATTATATTTTTATAATATTAGGATAATACTTGAATGGTTGGAGGCCTATAAATAGATGTCATGTTCAAAGCATAGGTGTACTAGTAAATGAGAATTCTTCTTTATTTTTTTTTCTCTTCATTTCTTGTATTATCTTGTCTTTTTCTACTCTCCATATTAATTAGATTTTATGACATGTTATCAACACGAATTAACTCTGAAAATAAGGTATGGGCTTTTAGTTAGATTAATGTGTTCTTATATTATATATGTAATTATATTTTATATTATTATTTTATTGACATTCATGATGATGTTATTCTTATATTTTATTGTTTTATTATCCCATCATTTTATTTTCTTAATTATAAAGTAAGTTTAATTTTTTTCATTTTATTTATATAAAAATAATTATGTGATTAGTGATTTAATTTAATCAAGTCTTATTTACCATCCATTGCTTTATTTTTATTATTTGTTATTATATATTTTATAAAGATTGATATACTTATTTTTATTTTTTTATATTTATGTATTTGATGTCGTCGTCGTCATTCTTCTTCTTCATCTTTGATGCTTTATTATTTATTTATTTATTATTTTATTATTGTTTTAGTCTTCCATTAAATTAATACTAGATATAAATATTATACATGTTGTGTTTGTGCATGTGTTGATCAATTTATATTGTTAATATAATTTGTTTTATTTTTTAATATCATATAAATTATTTGCTTTATCTATCAATTTATTTGCTTTATTACATTTATTTATCTTTATTATGCTTTATTTGTTTAGTAAGTTTAATTATTTATATTTGTGTTTCTTTATATTGTGCCTCTTTCTATTGTGTTTCATTATAAATTATATTTTAGCATGTGTGTGTGAAATATTTTTTTTTACTATAATAATTATTTATTATGCTTTATTTATTAATTTTATCATAATTCTAATTGTTATTGTTACTTTAGTTTGAATCACGACAAATCTTCCCAAACTTGAATTTACGGCTCTTGATATTATGATAAAGAATTATCTATCATAGGTGTTAGATGCTAAAATTCACCTAGACATCAAAGGACTAGGAAATGCAATTTACCTAAAAATCTAGCAAGTAATCAAGATAAAGCCAAGGCAATGATATTCCTTCATCATCATCTTCATGAAAGGCTAAAAGCTTAATAATACCTTACAGTAAAAGATCCACTAGAATTGTGGATTAACCTAAAAGAAAGGTATAACCACTAGAAAACAGTAATTTTACCTAAATCTTGATATGAATTGATGTATTTGAAGTTACAAAATTTTAAAATTGTAAGTGAATATAATTTAGCAGTTTTTAAAATAAGTTCTCAATTAAAATTATATGGTGAGAAAATCAATGATGAAGACTATTAGAGAAGACGTTTTCAACTATTCACGCTTCAAATGTACTCCTGCAACAGCAATATCATGAAAAGGGTTTTAAAAAATATTCTAAATTAATTTCTTGTTTTCTTATGGCTAAACAAAATAATGAGTTGCTAATGAAAAATCATAAAATCCATCCTACTGGATCAGCTCCATTACCTGAAGAAAATGTGATTATGCGTAGTAATTACCGTGGTCATGGTCGTGGCTGTGGCCATGCACATGGTCATAGTAAGGAACATGTTAACTATCATTATAATGGCAATGGTGGTGGTACTAGTTATAATCCTAATACCCACCAAAAGAAGAAAAATAATGAAGGGCAAAAAAGAGATTAGAGTGATCCTCCAAAAGCTACTGAAAATCAGTGTTATCGGTGTGGTATAAAGGGGAATTGGTCACATATCTATTGTACGCCTGAGCATCTAGCAAAGTTTTATCAAGCCTCCATCAAAAGAAATTCAAATACTGTGAAATCAAATTTCACTTTTCAAAATGATGATGTTGAGGCAAATTTTGTATACAAAAATGATAATATCAATGAGTTGGATGATATTAATGGCTTTGATGCTATGACACACTTGGAGGTGGTTGATTTCTTTGAAAATCAGGATTAGACAAGTTTGGTTGAAAAATAATTAGAATAATTTTGGATTATGTTTTTGGATTGTGTTTCATTTATGTTTCTTGTTTTCTTATAATTTAGATTATGTTTCATTTAGCTATCTTGTTTTCTTGTAATAAAAGCATTATTGCTTTAAATAAATTTTATTTTATTAAATATTTATTTTAATACATTCTCTTTCTTTTGTTGAAGAATATGGATATTTTCTTATCTTTCATTGGACACAAGAATGAAGATATATGTCTCCTAGATAGTGCTACAACACACACTATACTTAAAGATAAAAAATATTTTACTTATTTAACAATAAGAGATGGAAGTGTTAATACCATAGTGGGTAATACTAAATTAATCGATGGCTTCAGAAGAGCAATTATAATATCACCCGAAGGAATAAAAATTATTATAGATTACGCATTATATTCATTTAAGCCTTAAAAAAATTTATTAAGCTTTAAAGATATCCGCCAAAATGGGTATCATATTGAAACTATAAATGAGAAAGATATTGAATATCTACATATTACATATTTTAGATCTAGAAAGAAATGTATCCTAGAGAAATTATCTACGTTATCTTCTTGTTTGTACTACATAACTATTAGTACAATTGAAATAAATGCAATAGTCAATAAAAAGTTTACCAATCAAGATACATTCATCATTTGGCATGACCGATTAGGCCATCCCGGGTCAACTATGATGCGAATAATTATTAAAAATTCACATGGACATCCATTAAAGAACTAAAAAATTCTTCAATTTAAGGATTTTTTATGTGTTGCTTATTCTCAAGGATAATTAATTAAAATACCTTCAATTGTGAAAGTGGGAATTGAATCTCCTACTTTTCTTGAACGTATTCAAGGGGATATATATGGACATATCCATCTATCATGTAGACCATTCAGATATTTTATGATTTTAATAGATGCATCTATAAGATGATCACATGTGTTTGTTATCAACACGTAATTTAGCATTTGCTAGATTACTTACCCAGATAATTCGATTAAGAGCATGGTTTTCAGATTATGTAATTAAGACAATTCGTCTTGATAATACAAGTGAATTTTCATTGTAAATTTTTAATGAGTATTGTATATCAACTAGAATAACAATTAAAAAATCTATTGCTCATGTCCATACTCAAAATGGTTTAACAAAATCATTTATTAAATGCCTCTAATTGATAGCTAGACCAATGCTCTTAAGGACCAAACTTCTTTATATGGAGCAGCATTGTGCGCATTAGGCTAACAATTATCATAATTTTTTTCCGTTATAATTGGCTTTTGATTAGGAGCCAAATATTTTCCATCTTAAAATTTTTGGATCTGTAGTGTTTGTTTCTATTGCTCCACCACAACGCACAAAGATGAGACCTCAAAGAAGGTTGGGAATATATGTTGGTTTTGAATCTTCTTCTATAATCAAATATCTAGAACTATTAACTGGATATTTATTCATGGGACATTTTGATGATTGCCATTTTGATGAAACAATTTTTCTAACATTAAGGGGAGAAAATAAGCAGCTGGACAAAGAAACTACTTGAAATGAATTGTCATTATCTTATCTAAATCCTCATACAAAGCAATGTGAACTTGAAGTTACAAGAATAATTCATCTATAAAATATTGCAAATTAATTGTCAGATGCATTTACTGACCTTAAAAGAATTATCAAATCTTATATTCTAATTGAAAATGTTCTTATTAGAATTGATGTCCCAGCAGGGCAATTAGAAAGTACAAATGAATCTAAGCCGTGTCTGAAATGTGGTAAACCAATTGGTTCTAAAGATAAAATTCTTAAAAAGAAGAAAGGAACACAAAATAAACATGGCATAGTAGAGGAAGTTGGTACTCTAGAAGAGTACAGAGGCATAATTAATCAAAATACCCTAGAAGAGGTCCAGGTACCTGAAGATAATGAAGAGATCTCAATAAATTATGCCACCATAGGAAAAAGATGCAACCGAAAGAATATAGTTGATGACATATTTTCATATAATGTTGCTATGAAAATAATGCATCAAAATGAGGATCTAGAACCGAAATAAGTTGAAGAATGTAGACATAGAAATAATTGGCTGAAATGAAAAAATGCAATTCAAGCATAATTGAATTTACTTTCAAAACATGAAGTTTTTGGACCTGTTGTTCAAATATCTAATGGTGTAAAGCCAGTTGGATATAAATGGGTATTTGTACAAAAATAAAATGAGAAAAATGAAGTCGTTAGATATAAAGCACGACTAGTAGCGCAAGAATTTTCACAAAAACCTAGTATTAATTATGAAGAGATATATTCTCCTATGGTGGATGCAATCACTTTAAAATATCTAATTAGTCTAGCAATATACAGAAAACTTGATATGCGCCTAATGGATATTGTTATAGCCTATTTATATGGCTCTTTAGATATAAAAATTTATCTTAAAATCCCTGAAGGATTCAAATTGCTAGGAGCATGTAAAGATTCTCAAGAAAAATATGCAATTCATTTGCATAAATCTTTGTATAGACTGAATCAATCTGGAAAGATGTGGTATAATCGTCTCAATCAATATTTGTTAAATGAAGGTTATAAAAATGATTCAATCTCTCCATGTATTTTTATAAAGAGAAATGGGTTAGAATTTGTTATAATTGCTGTCTATACGGATGATTTAAATATAATTGAAACTCTTGAAGATCTCTAAAAGCTCTAAAAGGCAGTGATTGTTTAAAGAAAGAATTTGAAATGGAAGATATAGGAAGAACCAAATTTTGCCTCGATTTACAAATCAAGCACTTAGCAAATGAAATTTTTCTTTATCAATCAACTTACATTAAAAAAATATTGAAACGATTTTATATAGACAAAGCACATCCATTAACTATCCCAATGGTTGTAAGATCTCTCAATAAGAAAAAAGATCCTTTTCACCCTTAAGAAAAAGATGAAGAACTTCTTGCTTCTAAAGTACCATATCTTAGTACTATAGGTGCACTAATGTATCTTACTAATTCAATAAGACCTGATATTATATTTGCTATAAATTTATTAGCAAGATTTAGTTCTTCCCCAACAAAAAGGCATTGGAATGGAGCTAAATACTTATTTTGGTATCTCTAAGGGATAATTGATATGGGATTATTTTATTTTAATGAATTTGGATCACAACTTATTGGTTATATAGATGCAGGATTTCAATCAAATCCACATAAAGGTAGATCACAAACTAGATGTTTATTTATTTATGGGGGTATAGCAATATATTGGCATTCAACAAAACAAACTTTAGCTGCTGCCTCATTAAACCAAACAAAAATAATTGCAATTTACAAAATAAGTAGAGAATGTGTTTGGTTAAGGTCAGTGATCCATCATATCCAAAAGATGTGTGGTTTATTATTTGAAAAAAAAATTCCAATAATATTGTTTGAGGATAACACAGTGTGCATAGCTCAATTGAAAGGAGGATATATTAAAGGAAATAGAACAAAACATTTTTTCCAAAAAAATTTCACTTATGACCTTTTGAAGAGCGGTGATATAGATGTTCAGCAAATTCACTCATGTGACAATCTTGCAAATTTGTTTACTAAGATACTACCAACTTTGATATTCGAGAAGTTGGTGTATGAAATTAGAATGCATAGATTCAAAGACATAAAGTGATGATGTCATCAAGGGAAATGAAGTGATATTGTTACCAAAGAGAGACTACAAGGAATAAATATTATGTTGTACTCTTTTCTCCTTTCTAAGGTTTTGTATCATCGAGTTTTCTTGAAAAGGTTTTTAATGAGACAACATTAATAAATGTTTAAAAATACTGTGTACTCTTTTTCTTTCACTAGGTTTTTATCCCATTGGTTTTTTTTAGTAAGGTTTTAATAAGATACAATATCTGTGATGGACATTCAAGGGGGAGTATTATAAATATTATATTATAGATGTCCATAACTCATAGCCCTTAGGATTCCTTTACCCTTACTGTCCTTATAAATGGCATGGAAGGAGTTTCTTAGTTTTAATATCTCATAACCTTCAAAGGTTACATAATGTACCATTATATGCCTCATTATATCTTTGTAAATTGTAATATTAGGATAGGACTTGAATGGTTGGAGGCTTATAAATGGAGGTCATATCCAAAATATATGTACACTAGTGAATGAGAATTCTTCTCCATTATTTTCTCTCCATTTCTTGTATTATCTTGTCCTTTTCTACTTTCCATATTAACTAGATTTTACAACATAAATGATACTTTAGTCTCTCAAAATCCCACAATACCAATGAAGTCCTTTTAGACTTTTTTGTTATTAAGGAATTAATATAAATAATTAAATTGTCCTTAATTTAGGATTTCAAATACGAACTTGCGAAGTGCTGTTGCATTCTTGTGATTTTAAGAAAAAAAAGTTATGAATCTTAGAACAAAACTTGTAAATGGTAATTGATATTTGCAACACTTGGGAAATATTAAGATTTCAAATGCAAACTTATGAATTGCTGTTGAATTCTTACAATTTTAAAAAGAAAAATTGTAAATTTTGAAACAAAACTTGTGAATGACAATTAATATTTAAACTAAGGGCAATTTGGTCATTTGGCTTAATTTCTTAATGACAAAAAATTTTTAAAAACTTTATTGGTATTATAACATTTCAAAGGATTAAATTACTATTTACATAATTCAAAGGGATTTTATTGTCCTTTGCCCTTAAAACAATGGTTGGTATAATACAAGAGATGACAAATGCGGACCCAGTCTAACAGAACCTTAAGGGGTTGGATCTCAAGGAGTTTAGTAGAACATCACATTGCAAGAGGATGGTGACTAGATCTTGGCCATGTAACCATGATCTTGGGATCATGGAGCACTCCTTAGTCTACATTCTCCCATCTCGGGAGTCTAGTGTCACGGATGATATTTCCGTGACCGTGTAAAGACCAAGATAATGATCGGTCCGCTGGTTAGCCTCGCACAATATGGGTAAAGGGGGCAACATTAGCATTGGGGGTGTTTTGCCTCAGTCTTCGGACTGTGTGCACAACTGGTCGGGGGCTAGTGCCGCCTCCCTGATGAGCCCATGGCAGGGCGAAACCAGTGTGATCCGTACGTGGTAAGGCTTGTCCTGAGGATTATGGGGTCCTCCAGGACGCCGCACGGGCGCCGTGTGCTGCGCCAGACTCTCAGCCCGTGACAGAGTGGTATCAGAGCAGGACGTACTTTACTGCCGTGTGCGCGTGGGGTCCCACGTTGGGACTGGTCGGCCTCGGCACCGCTCCAGAAAGGCCTCCGAGCAGGTGGGTCCAAAAGTGGGGACTCGGGCGGGATGGTTGGCCGTTGTCGACTCCACTCCTGTTGGCTCGCGGGTGCGAGTGGGTCCGAAGAGTGCAGGACTCGGGTGGCCACTCAGCAAGTAAGCTGATGTGTTTGTGGCAGTACTGTACGTACGATCCTTGGGCGGAGTCGTTCTCCCCTAGCACGAGGGCGTGCTAGATTGGGTGTGGGAGAATGTCACGGATGATATTTCCATGACCGTGTAAAGACCAAGATAATGATCGGTCCGCTGGTTAGCCTCGCACAATATGGGTAAAGGGGGCGACATTAGCATTGGGGGTGTTCTGCCTCAGTCTTCGGACTGTGTGCACAACTGGTCGGGGGCTAGTGCCGCCTCCCTGATGAGCCCATGGCAGGGCGAAACCAGTGTGATCCGTACGTGGTAAGGCTTGTCCTGAGGATTATGGGGTCCTCCAGGACGCCGCACGGGCACCGTGTGCTGCGCCAGACTCTCAGCCCGTGACAGAGTGGTATCAGAGCGCGGTTCCACCGTTGTGCTTGAAGGAAGGTATTGTACGATGGCAACTGAGGAAGGAAACGTCGTTGGCACGGAAGCACAGGAGCAAGCTCTTGCTCAACAGGAGCAAGCTCACCCCAGGTCCAAGCGAGAACGAGGCCGGAGCAGGGCACCCGCAGGTGAGTCCCTTGAACCTCGTGTTGGTAGCTTGGAATCTAACATGGAGGAAGTGAGAACTACTATAGGGGGACTCAACGATCAACTCAACAATCTCCTCCAAGAGAATGCTGAGATAACACGGGCTGCCAAGTTGATGATTGCAGACCTTAACGATGATTTAGGGGAAGACATTCGTTCCCTCAGACGTGATCTCGCCGATCTCCGCAAATATGTAAGAGATGAGGTACGAGGTCTACGCTCTCAAATGGATGAGATTCGTCATGAATGGGATTCTCATCACTGTGTGAGTAGCCCTATTAGTGGTAGTACTTCAAACGCCACTTCTCAGGGTCTGAAAGTGCCCAAGCCGGCCATGTACAATGGGGCTCGTAGTGCTACAATTGTGGAGAATTTTCTCTTTGGCCTAGAACAGTACTTCGAGGCCATGGGAGTCTCTAACGACTTGATCAGAATCAACAATGCTTCAACTTTTCTCCGGGATGCAGCCCAACTATGGTGGCGCAGAAAGCATGCCGAACGAGAAAAGGGCCTTTGCACTCTCAACACATGGGAGTTGTTCAAGTCAGAACTCCGCAAGCACTTTGTTCCCCACAATGCTGAGACAGAGGCTCGAGGTAAGCTTCGTAGATTGAGACAAACTAGTAGTATTCCTGACTACATTAAAGAGTTTACTACCATTATGCTCGAGATTGAGGACTTGTCCGACAAGGAGGCTCTTTTCTACTTCATGGACGGACTTAAAGACTGGGCGAGAGTAGAACTCGATAGACGTAAAGTGCAAACTCTAGATGAGGCAATTGCTGCTGCTGAGTCTATAATCGACTACTCCACCAAGTCCAAAAAGCCTAATCCTGGTAGCAGTGGAGGAGACAAAGGAGGACAAAAGAAGAATTTCGATCGTAAGGATGGTGGTAGATTCTTTGGTGGGAGTTCTAGACAGGATAAACCACCCTCAATCAGGCGTGATGCCTCAAAGCCACCGAGGCCATGCTTCGTGTGCGATGGTCCACACTGGACTCGGGACTGCCCCAACCGCAAGGCTATGAATGCCTTGGTCGCTGAGATGAAAGAAACCCGGGACAAGGAGCAACAGATTGACCTTGGTTCCCTCCAACACTTGAATTCCTTAACTGGACTCTTTTCCCCATCTAAGAAGGAAGAGAAGGGTCTACTTTATGTTGATCTTGCCATTCAAGGCAAGTCCGCCTCTGCCATGCTCGACACAGGAGCATCTCACAATTTCATCGAGGCTGAAGAAGCTAAGAGATTGGGTATCCAACTCAACAAAGGAGAAGGCACCATCAAGGCGGTGAATTCCCCAGCCAAACAAGTCCTTGGGATTGCCAAGGATGTGAAGGTGAAGATCGGGGACTGGCAAGGTACGTTAGACTTTACTGTTGTCCCTATGGATGATTTTAAAGTTGTATTGGGACTTGCTTTCTTTTGCAAAGCACATGCCTTCCCTATTCCCGAAGCCAAGTCTATGGTGGTCATTGACTCCAACATGATCCGAGTAATCCCCTTGAAACGCTTGGAGAAATCCAATCCAATGATTTCTGCCTTACAATTCAAGAGGGGTCTCAAGAATTCAGAAGGGTATATTGCCACTGTACGTTCATTGGCCGAGGAAGAGGATGGCCCAACCAAGCCACGGGAAACCTTGCCACCTGGTATCCAAGAGGTACTACAGGAGTACAAGCACGTCATGCCCGATGAGTTGCCCAAGAAACTACCTCCCAGAAGAGAGGTAGACCATCAGATCGAGTTGGAGCCTGGTGCCAAACCACCTGCCTTGGCACCTTACCGCATGTCACCTCCAGAACTTGTAGAGTTAAGGAGACAACTGCAAGATCTCCTTGATTCAGGATATATTCAACCATCTAAGGCCCCATATGGTGCTCCAGTCCTTTTCCAGAAGAAGAAGGATGGATCGTTGCGAATGTGCATCGACTACAGGGCCTTGAACAAGATTACTATTAAGAATAAGTACCCGATACCTTTGATCGCCGACTTGTTCGATCAGCTTGGAAAAGCCAGGTACTTCTCTAAGCTTGATCTCCGATCCGGGTACTATCAAGTACGCATCGCCGCAGGTGATGAACCGAAGACAACCTGCGTGACGAGATATGGAGCATTTGAGTTCCTTGTCATGCCTTTTGGACTGACAAATGCCCCGGCAACGTTCTGCACGCTCATGAACAAGTTGTTCCACCCTTACTTGGACCAGTTCGTAGTGGTATACTTGGATGACATCGTAGTATATAGCAACACTCTTGAAGAGCATGCTCAACACTTGAAGAAAGTCTTCCAGGTACTCTCTGATCATGAACTTTACATTAAGCTGGAAAAATGTTCTTTTGCCAAACAAGAGGTGGACTTCTTGGGGCACAAGATCAAGGATGGAAAGCTCATAATGGACCCAACTAAGGTTCGAGCCATTCAAGAATGGCAGCCTCCTACCAAGGTCCCAGAGTTAAGATCATTCCTTGGTCTGGTGAACTACTATCGGCGGTTCATCAAGGGGTATTCAACTATCACTGCTCCATTAACAGATTTGCTCAAGAAGAACAAATCTTGGCATTGGTCACAAGATTGCCAGGATGCCTTCAACAAGCTGAAGCAGATGGTCGCGCAAGAGCCTGTTATGTCCTTGCCCGACTACTCCAAGCCATTTGAGGTACACACCGATGCCTCAGACTTTGCAATAGGAGGCGTGTTAATGCAAGAAAGACACCCTATTGCATACGAGAGCCGCAAGCTCAATGACACAGAGAGGCGCTACACGGTGCAAGAGAAAGAAATGTCTGCCATTATCCATTGTCTACGAACCTGGCGTCATTACTTACTTGGGAGTAAGTTCACTATTATGACGGATAATGTTGCTACGAGCTACTTCCAAACACAAAAGAAGCTCAGCCCGAAGCAAGCTCGCTGGCAAGATTTTCTTGCTGAGTTTGATTATCGGTTGGAGTACAAGCCAGGCAAAGCAAACGTAGTGGCGGATGCCTTAAGCCGGAAAGCCGAGTTAGCCACTCTCTCAGCAAGCATGCCCCAGAATGACTTCCTTGAACGAATCAAGGAAGGTATGTCTCAGGACTCATCTGCAAGCAACTTAGTAAAGCTTGCTACTGAAGGCAAGACTCGAAGATTTTGGGTGAATGATGGAATACTCTACACCATTGGGAACCGAGTCTATGTGCCGAAATGGGGCAACCTTCGAAGGGATGTCCTAAAAGAGTGCCATGATTCCATGTGGGCCGGACATCCAGGTATGGCACGAACACTTGCCACTCCATACAAGGGAGACAATCCAGCTGCCTATAAGTTTACCAAAGAATGGCAAGAAGAAGCCGACATTACTCGTGCATGCCTGGATAAAGCTTCTCGAAAAATGAAGAAGTGGGCAGACAAGAAGCGGCGCCCCATTGAATTTCAAGTAGGTGACTTGGTCATGGTTAAGTTATTACCGAATCAATTCAAGTCACTACGCAAAGTCCACAAAGGCTTGGTCAGGAGATATGAAGGCCCTTTCCCTATCATTAAACGTGTGGGAAAGGTTGCGTACCAGGTACAACTCCCTCCCAAGCTTAAGATTCATCCTGTCGTCCATGTTAGTCTCTTGAAGAAATACTATGGAGACGAAGAAGATCCATCTCGAGGTATCTCTAAGAGAGCACCGACAGCGGTCATCACCGAGTACGACAAGGAGATAGAAGAGATCCTCGCCGACAGGGTGATCAGGAAGAGAGGAGTTCCCAACTACACCGAGTACTTAATCAAGTGGAAGGGTCAACCAGACTTTGAAGCTAGTTGGGAACGTGAAGACCTCCTGTGGCAGTTCACTGACCAAATCCAACGCTACAAGGAGGAAGGCGCGACGAGGGCGTCGCGAAATCAAGTGGGGGAGAATGTCACGTTTCGTCATTTTTCACAAGGTTAAAGAGGTCCGGAATGCTCCAGAACCCTCCAGAAGGCTCCCAGCTAACCTTAAGAGTGCTAGATAGTGCAAGAACATTCTAGAGAAGCCTACACAACTCTAGCCTCAATATTTTAATATTGTCTCTAGATTCTTCCATTAAAATATCTAGATATTTGTTAAGAGAATTCTAGAGAATCAATTGTAACCGTAGGATAGATTTAATCTCCACCGTCCATTAAGGAGGTGGGAACATTCTAGATCCAAGGGGAGGCCTATAAATACCTCACCCCTCCTCATTTGTAAATCATCCTTGAGTTCTCAAAGCTATAGAACTCTCACATTCTCTCTCTACTCTCCTTTGCCTTCAAGCTTTCCCTTTCCTCTTCTTAGCCAAGCATCCTCCTTTCATACGAGTTAGGCTTACTTAGCAACTTCCAGTGAAGGTTGTCTAAGTGCCGCACGGGTCGAAAGACTAGCCCCGTGACAGTTGGTATCAGAGCAGGACGTACTTTACTGCCGTGTGCGCGTGGGGTCCCACGTTGGGACTGGTCGGCCTCGGCACCGCTCCAGAAAGGCCTCCGAGCAGGTGGGTCCAAAAGTGGGGACTCGGGCGGGATGGTTGGCCGTTGTCGACTCCACTCCTGTTGGCTCGCGGGTGCGAGTGGGTCCGAAGAGTGCAGGACTCGGGTGGCCACTCAGCAAGTAAGCTGATGTGTTTGTGGCAGTACTGTACGTACGATCCTTGGGCGGAGTCGTTCTCCCCTAGCACGAGGGCGTGCTAGATTGGGTGTGGGAGAATGTCACGGATGATATTTCCGTGACCGTGTAAAGACCAAGATAATGATCGGTCCGCTGGTTAGCCTCGCACAATATGGGTAAAGGGGGCGACATTAGCATTGGGGGTGTTCTGCCTCAGTCTTCGGACTGTGTGCACAACTGGTCGGGGGCTAGTGCCGCCTCCCTGATGAGCCCATGGCAGGGCGAAACCAGTGTGATCCGTACGTGGTAAGGCTTGTCCTGAGGATTATGGGGTCCTCCAGGACGCCGCACGGGCGCCGTGTGCTGCGCCAGACTCTCAGCCCGTGACACTAGGCTCCTTTACATGGCATGCACGGTTATAGCTCCACTTAGTGGGGAAAATTCAAATTTAAAATGCAAAACAATGACCCGCACGTATAAAAAAAAGGGAGAACAACAAAATCTCTCAAACAACAATCAAACTCAACCAATCTACTCAACTTAAATGACTCTCAGTCAAGCCAAACTCCGCCTTGTGAGACTTTTATCTTTGATCTAGGTCACCTAAATTTATTACTTCACTTCTCACTCTTAACCAGAGCACCCACATTGCACACATTCCTCGTCAATGAATGATTATTGCCTTGTAACTAGTATCACATACTCAAAGTCTTGAGGACCTTCGGCACTTGCAATTGCTGATTTGAATACGCATTGATGATAGAATTTCCTCTGGAATGCTTGGTACATATAAGGGCATAATGCTCCAAAAATCTAGCCATCAACCTTATTTTGGAACGCTTGGTGGGACTTGTTTGTCGAAGCCACACTAAGACACACCCATTCCAAATATTTTGATGACCAAGATGACACCAAACCTGAGGGTTTAAAGGTGGTATTGCAGGCACAGCGTGCGAAACTACTTCATCATGTCCCAGGGATGAAAGGGAGGAAGGATTCCCAGGATCTAAGTCGCCAGCTACTAGCATCAAACCTTAATGAACCTGTATCAAACTTGCGCGTTAAGCTACTAGCTGCAAGAAGGTTTTGAATAAGCCATGAAAAGCCTTTAGAAGAATCTTGAGTGGCAAGCTAAACAAATAAGAAAGACCTTTGACCACATTACCCGGCGGGTCTCAAAGAAGGGCTATAAAGAAGCCGTTTTCTGCGCTCAATAGATGTAGAAGGCAGAAGAGGCTAACATGGCCAGAACTACTAAAGTAATAGAGCTGGAGCACCTTCGATTGCAATAAGAAGAGCGTGAGCAAAATTGCTGATAATATTGAGGTTTATATGATCTCTTGATCTTAAGAATGAACATTGCAAACTATTTTGAAATGCATTTTCAAGATCATATCCTTTGAAAATCATTATTCATAAATCTTTTACAATGAAACTACAATGTTCAATAGTTTAACTTTCTATATACATAAATACTAATTTCAAATGAAAAAATCATTTGTGCATAGAGGCATATTTAATTCATTATGTTGAATTGTTATAATTTGATGTGAACTACAACACATCATAGCATATTTAATTACATCATAGAGGCATATTTAGTTCATTTTCTTCATGTGCCCCCCCTCTCTCGAAAAATATAATGGCTAACAAGGGTATGAGGGAAAGATTCTCACGCCACGACCAAAAGCCAAAACTCCATCTCCGTATAACACAATCCAAAAGGTAGTAGCAATGGCTTTAGATACAGCTAAGGACACATTAATCTCATGGAACTACAATACTCACTTCTAAAACTCACTAATCCACGAGTCTAGATCATTGAGAACTTTGCTCCAGTGCCAGAACAATTCGTATGCCATTCCCTCCCTATTATTGGCACTATTCCCAACTCCATTAATGGCATTTATGTCCGAAACGGTGCTTACCCATTATTCTAGCCCATATCTAAGCACCACTTGTTCGACAATGACAGCATGAAGCTTCTATATGCGATGACTCTACTGGCTAGTGGCTATGCACGTTGATTTACCTAGACAAAGTGACTTGTCCAGGAATGGAAGCTCTGCCGGCTAGTGTTCCTAAAAGCCATCAACAAGCTCCATGGACATTCAATTATAGCCTGACTCCACCTATTCTACACTTGAGGACTCTTTAGCCTTGTCGACCACTAACACAGTGTTGGCTTGGTTTACTTCAATGGCTGCTTCCTAACAATGTCAGAAGATGATCATTCATACCATGCCCAATCACTGCTTCTAGCATCCTCGAAAGCGTGGGGAGATACAGTTTCGATGACCAGCCATTAGATTTTTCCAAAGGGGGAAAGAGATAGAGAGGAAGGGGCCACATGAGGAAGGCGACAAACACGTGCAACTGTGTTGGTCAAACCAAGAGATTTAACCGCCAACATTTACGTAGATTATAATAGGATAATATTGCACTGATTTCAAAAGTACACGGGCAACATTTCTCCAAAAAAACAAAGAGTTTAAGATATTAAGTACCCCTCACAAAAAATTTGTAGAATATTTTTATTCTTTAATCCTTGATAAAATTATTCACAGCATATGAATCATGATTCCTATAAATTTGACTATAAGTGTATCTAAATTAAGATGGATACCAAGAAAGGAAAATGTTTACATTGTTTTGGAGGAAGATAAAGAGAAAAGCTTTACCTCAATAGCACATTACTTGGAGAAAGTGATAAATAAATCTTGAGGAGACGTGAGGCTGTTTCACGCAACCAAGGGAAAACTATTACTTACATTTCATATTTTATATAAATCTAACATGTTTATATGTTTTAGTAAAATTGTATGCAAGTGGGATAATGTTGTGAAAATGCTATGAGTATGATTAAAAAAATTATTGTTTAACTATATTGTGATTTGGAAATGTGACATTGGAAATTGTATGTGAAATAGTATGACATTGACCGATAAGTTGATCTAGAGATAAAAATTAGGAAAAATGACAATCAAAATTCTTCAAATTATATAAATGATAATGTAATGTTTTGAAATGTTATAATCTCACTAAACTTTTTAAAGATTTTTGTGTTAATAAATTTTAAAATGAAAAAATCATTTTACCTTTATTGAAAATAACAAGTCACAATCACAATTTATACTTAAAGAATAACAACTTTTATTCTATGGATTGCAAGTATTAAACGAGAAATCACAAGTTGTTAAGTATAATTTTTATTATTGAAAAACAAGTTTTTAAAATAACAAACTCTAATCACAACTTATACTTAAAAAATAACTTTTTGTTTTATGAATCGCAAAAATTCAATAAAAAATTATAACTTAACAAGTGTAATTTCTATTATTGAAAAATAAGTTTTCAAAATAATAAGCCCCAATTACAACTTATGTTTAAAGAATAATAATTTTTATTCTGTAAATTATAAGAGTTAAACTTATAAAGTTAATAAGTTAGTAGGTATCATTATTAACTTGTAGATGCTCGAAGTTTTTAGAAAAAATATGTCTAAATATTTCTGCATTTTAACCATTTATTATGCATTTATTTATTGCGAGGTCTTATCATATGGTAGGAACTTTTCTTTTTCTTTTTATTGGGAATTATAGGATTTGGTCGCCATTGGTTGGCTGAATTATTGATATTGGCCCATAATTAATTAATTAATTAGAATTTATATTTAATATTTATATTTCAAATTTTGAAATTCAAAATATAAGATTATAGAAGACACATGCTCCTCTGATTCTATTTATAAAATAAAGAAATATTTTTATTCTATTTATAAATCATACTATTAAATTTTTAGCAGAAGTTTTGCATTTTTTCCTTCAATAAATAATGGTGAGAAAAATAATATTATTAAAATATGTATATTTAACTAAGAAAAGAGGGTTATCAACTCCTCACAATAGAATTTCATCTTTCTAATACTAGAATTAGGTCAATCACTTGTAACCACACATTTAAAGAAGCAAAGTCAGCACAAACTTGCAACCTGATACAGATTTGGTAATATAGAATATCAAAGCCTACATTAAGAGTAAGGAATGTTCCACGAAATATTCAAATGTATTAATTCTCCCTATCAACAGCTAGTTTTTAAGATAAGTTTCTTCATTTTACTTCAATACCCATCAATTAATAGCAGAATCTGGTTGTCATATGTTCGTGTAAAAAAAAACAGAAAGGAAAAAAAAAAAGAAAACATATTTTTTGTATGGTCTTTGCACCATAACCGCATGCATTTGGGGGAAAAAATTTGTGACACTACTACTTGTCTCATGAGCTTGCTCAAAACAAAAAATTCACAAGCCATTCATTTTGGAAAGAGACACGATATGTCTGTCAGAGTTCTACAGTTTATACATATGACATCAAAATAACACATTACATAATTGTCTTACACCTTGGGGTTATGGTGCATGAAGGATTAGAATTATGTTACATCCAAAATCACAATCCCAAACTTATTCGCATAAAAACCCTACATGATGATGGCAGAGTAGACAATCAGCCTTGAAAACGATCCAGAGTATCAGCACCTGAATAGATCACGAAAATGAAAACAAAGTGGAAACTATGAAATTCTAGTCAATAGGATCCAACATTTTAGAACAAATAATGATTTGGCTGCCACATGCAAAAATCACAATTTTTTTCTTAAGATTAAGATACAAAAATACCCATAAACTTTTTCACTAAATGCTTCTAGTTTCCTTAAGTTAACAATGATACATAAGTACCCATTAACTTCATAAAAGATACCAACATTCCCTAATCCATTAAGTTCTATCCTTAAAACTTAATCAACATCATATTATTTTAATAGATTGGAGAAGGTGGGTCTCTTTAATGAAATTAATGGATACTCATTCACCATTATTGACTTAAGAATATCAAAAGCTGCCAGAAAAAATGTTATTGGATATTTCGGCACCTTAATCACTCTTGTTATTAGCATGTGTAATGAGTTTTATCATGATTAACAATTATGTAACCATGCAATTGGTAAAAAATTAACTATATTCTAGTCCTTTCCCATAATTCTGTATCTATGTTCCCTAAACCTAGACTCTGTTTTCTAAATGACCAGGCACATTGTACAACGTCCCATACTCTTATGCACTGACTTTCTATGAAAGAAACTCCAATGATTAAGGTGAAATGGAAGACATGTAAGACATTTATTGGGGATTAAAAAAAAAAAACCACCATCAATATTCAGTCACATCATCATCATAGAAAGTATGATCTTTGTATCAAGAGCATAACATAAGAACTTCCCTTCAAATAATCCACAACATGAAAACATCACGTCGTTTCTATCCACAATACAAACAAGAACTTGCCTTTCGATACAAATTTCATGCATTAAAGAATATGAATGATATGCACAATGTACAATTCTTTTGTTGAAACTTTATGAATTAACAAAACATATTATCCTGCTTTCAAATTTTATTATTTAGTTATTATTTGTTATCTTTATAAAATTTTCATATAATCTTTCCATTTAAAATTATATCCTTATTACTTTTTGTTACTATCAATCAATTTTCATAATTTACATAATTACTACTATTTATTGCACAGAAATAATTATTCTAAATAATTATTTAACTAAATAGTAGATGAGATTCCTTTTTAGAGAAGATTTAAAAAATTTTCCTACCTTGCAAGAATTTTAACTTCAAAAAACATAATTACCATGGTCAAATAATTCAGGATATTCCTTTTGCATTTGCTTTTTTGTTTCCCATGTCGCTTGTGATGGGGGCAATCCTTCCCAAAACACTTTTACAAGAGAGATAGTCCTATTCCGCAAGAGTTTTTTTTTTTTTTTTAAATCAATATCCACTATCCTGGCAAGTTTGGGCACATACTTCAAATTTGGTGTCACTTGCACTGACTCTTCCACTATAATGTGTGAAGGATTAAGGATACACTTTCGAAGTTGAGATACATGAAACACAGGATGAAGATTGGACAATTTAAGGGATAAAGCAATTTGATGGGCTACAAGTCCAATTCTTTTAGTGATTGGAAATCGTCCAATGTATCTTGCATTCAACTTTTGGGATTTTCTGGATCTGCCTACTCTAGTAGTTGGAGTGATCTTTAAGAATACATGCACTACTTCCTCCAACTCCAATGGTTTCCTTCTCCTATCAACATAACTCTTTTGCCTACTTTGAGTGGTCAACATTTTTTTCTACCAAACAATCTTCTCTCACCAACCTCAGACCAACACAAAAGTGATTGGCATTTTCTGCCATAGAGAGTTTCATAGGATGCTATCCCAATAAAGAAATTATAGCTATTGTTATATGCAAACTCCATCAATGGTATATATCTTTCCCTATTCTCTGCTTAATCAAAAATACAACCTCTAAGCATATCTTCAAAAGTTTGAATTGTTCTTTTTGATTCACCATCAGTCTGAGAAGTACTCAAATGTATCTTAGCTCAAAAAACTTCTTGTAAAGATTCCCAAAATCTATAAATAAATATGGGATCCCCAGCAAAGACTACTTAAAGGCACACCATGATAACTTACAGTCTCTTGCACATACAACTGGGCAAGCTTATCTAAGGAGTAATCAATCTTGACAGGCAAAAAATGGGCAGACTTGGTTAACCGATAAGTTATAACCCAAATGGCATCCTTACCGGTTTCTGTTTGAGGTAACACCATGGCAAAGTCCATTATAATACCATTCCATCTCCACTCAAAAATTTCTAGGTGTTGAAGAACAGAAAGTTTTTGATTCTCGATACTGAGTTTTTGACATACCATACACTTAGATACAAAGTCAGAAATTTCTTTCTTCATACTTGGTCACCAATACATCCTTTTCAAATCTTGATACATTTTAGTGGATCCAGGGTGAATGGTGTAACTATTCCTATAAATCTCTTTTAGGATTTTTTATTTGAGTTCTCTTATCTCGAGGACACACACTCCTTTGAAACATGATGGTCCCATCAATGCTTTGGGAAAAATCTTGGCACCCTTGTCGATCTTGCAAGGATTGGTCTTGTTGTTAGGCCTCTTTGATCTGTATCTTCAGGTCACACTCTACCTTTAATTCACTTAAGTACAGGCTTTAGGGTAAAACAATCATAAAGAGTCTAATGTCTCTAAAATATTCTAGCATTTTAGCTTCTTCTACCATCATGGAGGCAATGTGTAAGGACTTCCTGCTAAGAGCATCAGCAACAACATTTGCTTTCCCCAGGTGAAACTGAAGCTTGAATTCATAGTCCTTAAAGAGTTTCATCCACCTTCTTTGTCTCATGCTAACTTTCTTTTGATCAAACAAATATTTGAGACTTTTATGGTTACTAAATACTTCAAAGTCAGCTCTGTACAAATAGTGTCACCAAATTTTTAATGCAAACATTATTGTAGCTAATTCCAAATCATGGGTGGGGTAATTCTCTTCATGAGACTTAAGTTGTCTAGAAGCATATTCTACAACTCTTTTATCTTGCATCAACACACATCCTAAGCCCTTTTTAGAAGCATCAGTATATGCCTCAAATCTTCTTTTAGGATCAGGGAGAATTAGAGCTGGAGAGGTAGTCAACTTTTCCTTTAAAGTTTGGAAACTAATTTCATACTCATTGGTCCACATAAATGGATTTCCTTTTCGAGTTAGCCTAGTCAAAGGTAAGACAATCTGTGAAAACCCATGGATGAACCTACAATAAAACTTAGCTAATCCTAGGAAGCTCCTAATTTCTGCAACTAAATTGGGTTTTTTTCCACTCCAGGATTGCTTTTACCTTTTTAGGGTCTACTGACACTCCCTTGCTTGAGATTATGCATCATAAAAGCTTCACTTCTTTCAACCAAAAATCACATTTTTCTAGTTTGGCAAACAATTGTTTCTCCCTTAAAGCTTGCAATACCAGGCGAAGGTGTCCCTCATGTTCTTCTATTAACCTTGAATAAACAAGAATGTCATCTAAGAACACAACCACAAATTGGTCTAGGTAGGGTCTAAAAATTCGATTCATATAATCCATAAATACAGCTGGACCATTAGCTAACCCAAAAGGCATTACTAAGAATTCATAATGTCCATATCGAGTTCTAAAAGCTGTCTTTAGCATATCTCCAACCTTAAACCTAATCTGGTGATATCCAGACCTAAGATTAATCTTTGAAAAGATAGAGGCTCCTCTCAATTAATCCAAAAGATCATTTATCATAGAAGGTGAGTATTTATTCTTGATGGATATCTTATTCAACTGTCTATAATCTATACATAGTCTAAGACTTCCATCCTTCTTTTTAACAAATAAAACAAGAGCTCCCTAAGGTGACACACTAGGTTGAATAAACTTCTTCTCTAAGGTAGTGTTTGGTTGGAGGGAAGGAGAGGGGTGGGGAGGCAAAAAAATTTTCCCTCCCTCTATTTTACTAGAGGAGAGGAGGTGAGGGGCTCCCCTACCCTTGTTTGGTCCCTCCCCTCCCCTCCAAAATCTCCCCCCCAAATTAAGGGGGCACCCCCCCTCCCCTTCCCTCCAACCAAACATAGCCTAAGACAACCTCTATCTAAACCTTCAATTCTTTCAACTCTAAAGGTGACATGGAAACAAGACTAACTCTGGGGATAAGATTTATAGCAAACTCAACCTCTCTTTCTCTAAGCAAGATAGTTATTTTCGAAGGAAACACATCTGGGTACTCTCTAACAATTGGTATTTCATTGACTTTTAACATCTCTTTTTGCTTTAAGGGAGTTCTTCTTGCATCTTCTTCATCCACCTCCATATACTCTTAGGGTAGGCAGTAATATGAGTTAATTGTGGCGCATGGAAGGAACGAAAGATGACAAACTTTCTGGTGCAATCAATAGTCACTTGGTTTTCTCTTAACCAGTCCATGCCAAATATAACACCAACATCATTTAATGGTAAACAAACAAGGTGAGAAAGGTAGGATTGATTTTCAGCCTAAATAGAGCAATTTAAACAAGCATGTATAGTGCAAACCTTCTCCCCTATGGGAGTAGGAATTTGTAATTGATATGGTAACTCAATCACAGGTAGTCCTAATCTCTTCACACAACCAATAGCTATGAATGAGTGTATAGCTCCAGAGTCATATAGTGCAAGTAAAGGAACATCATCAATAAAACATGTACCTTGTACCAGGTTCGTGGATTTCTTTGCTTCCTTTCCTCTCATAGTAAAGACCCTCCCTTTTGTCATTGGCCTTTGAATAGAATTCTTCCCCTCAAGTGCCTTACCCTTATTCTGTGGACATTGCTTCATATAATGGCCAGCCTTCCCACATTTGTAGCAAACATTTTGACTAAGGTAGCAATGTTGATTCTTGTGTGATTTACCACATTTGCTATAAGGGGTTAAAGTCCTACTTTTCTCGTAATTGATTAAGGGTTTGAAGTTCTTTTTCTGAAGGTTGCCCATTTTGCGTTTGTTCCAAAAATTCTTCCTTTGCTTATCCCATTCAACCTCCATCAACTGCTTCTCCACAACTCTACACTTATTCACTAGTATAGTAAAATCTTGTATCTCCATTGCAATCATTGCTCTTTGAATATCAAATCTCAATCCTACTTCAAACTCCCTAGCCTTCTATGACTTGGCAGGATTAGTATGTAAGAAAGATGAGTACTTTGACAGCATCTCAAACTTGGCAACATATTGATCCACGGTCATCATCCCTTGAACCAGATGCAAAAATTCAATTTCTTTCTCATGTTTCACGTTCTCCAAAAAATACTTGTCAAGAAAAGCCATCTTAAATCCTTCCCAAGTGATTTCCACTTCATGAGCTTCCATTGTCCGTTTAGTCTCCTTCCACAAATTGTATGCTTCTCCAACCAACATATAAGTTGCAAAAGATACCTTTTAGGTATCAAAACATCCCATAAACTCAAAAATTTTCTCCATGTGCTCCAATCACTCATCTGCAACATCAGGATTGTACACTCCTTGAAAAGATGGTGGCTTAGCCTTCCTAAATTCAACCAAACCATGGAAATTTTGGTTTTGCATAGAATTTGGTGCATTATATGTTTCATTAGTAGGCAATTGTTCTTCTAGATCCCCTTCTTGATTCTCAACAGGATTTGAATCCTCATCTTTGGGTCCTGAAACATCTAGACCAAGCATGCAGTAGCGATAGTTTGTTCTCTACTAGCAGTAGCCATTGCTTCTGCTTGCTCTCGCATTGCAGCAGCCATTCCTTCAATAGCATTAATCAAACTCCTATCAGATGGGTTTCTAGTTGATTTGCTAGATTAACTTCGCCTTCTTGGTGCCATTTTCCTAATGCATAATAAACATATAATATTAAGATTAGTCTCAATTCTTCTTATTCCACTCATGCATGAGATGATGACACATAAAAGTAACATGCAAATTGGCACCAATTCCATCTATATACATATCAAGATAAGATTCTATTGAATTTCCGTTCCTAGTCTAGACTTACAATGGTATCCCAATTGCCCAAGCCCTAATGTCACCATCACAACCTCCTCATCTATGATAGTACCACTGTTTAATGATTTTCTTTTTGAACATTATACAGAAACTAAATTACAATATACATGTCAACTTAAGAGGTTGCACAAAACTTATTGTATCCGAAAGGATACATGAATTCAACTAAATTTTTCATGAGGAAAAGCATCCTTAAATTCAATCTTAGTTGTTTTCTACTTACATTGTTCATGTATTAATGGAAAATTACTACATGTTACCCTCAAATCTTTAGTTTTGTTTATTTACACATATGGAGTACCATGCATTTTTTTGTCTAATCTTTAAGCAAAACAGAATGTACTTCTTTACATAAAAATAATTATAACATGTGAATTCAATTTGTTTGACCAATTTTCTTACCTTTGATTATACACATGTCATCAACAGAAGAACAAGATTAATTTTAATTAATGAAGAAACATATGAAATTTACTTTCCAATGCTTTTCCCATGGAAAAGTATGACATCACAATCCATTTCAACTTAGCATTCACCTATTTGTAAATCAAGTTAGTTTTACAATACCAAAATACTTATCTGACATGTTACAGTGTATGAAGGATTAGTATTAGCATTAAAGGGCATTTTTTTCCTCTCAACTATTTCGCAAGAAGCATTGACCACCCTAAACTATTTTATTGGAGCAATATCACCCCTCAAGTGTCAAAATCATTGCAATGTTGCCCTTTGACCAACAAATATTGACGTTAACTGTTAACTTTACATTAACTTTAGGCTAAAGATCATCTTCATCCCTAAAGTATTTATGAAGGAATAAATAGTATCCTAAGTTTAATAATGTGAATTAGTATCCCTACTTTTTTCATTTAAACATGCAGCAAGCATATCGCATGATATTTAAGGTGCAAATGTTTTGCCAACCAGGTATTCATCATTAAAAAGACTCTATCAACCCTAATTAACAATCAATCAACAACGTTGTCTCAGGTTATATGTGTCTATAATAATTTGCTAATCAGACACTTGTCAATCAAGAAAAAAAAATCTTAATCTACACTAATGGTCAACATTAAGACATGATGCACATGTTTTGGTTAAAAAATAGGAGAAACAGATGGGTGCCATTTGGCTTGCACATCAAGGACTCACTGAGTCAAAAAAAAAAAAAAAAGCTTTGTCAGCCCACATTAACTATAAGTTGATGGTATTGCCACAAATTATGTGTCTATCCTGACTAAATACATCACTGACTAATGGTACCTATATAACTTATGATAGTATAGATAGATATAACTTGTAATTGTGCTATTAATTGAACATTAGTACATAATAACATACCGTTTTTTTTTCTTTTTTACTAATAAATACCTGGCTGGCAAACCATGTGACACCTTAAAAATAATGTGGCATGTTTCAATTAAAAAAAATAGGGATGTCAACTATTCCACATTATTGAACTTTAAGATGCTAGTTACCCCTTTATGAATACTTTAAGGGAAAAATTGCTCTTTAATCCAATGTTAATATAAAATTAACAGTTAACATCAATACCTGTTAATCAAGGGATGACATTGCAGCAATTTTAACACTTAAGGGGTCACATTGCTCAAATAAATAGTTTAGGACACCCCATGCTTCTCGTGAAATAGTTCAAAAGTAAAAATACCATTTCACCCATTAATATTATTTACCTTGCCTTTTTCCCTGTGTATTCCCCTCCCCACGCTTCTCTTGTTATTTATTTATTTTTTTTTCTAGATACAGTTTATGTTTCCAAACACATTCTTTTTTTTTTTTTTTTAAGTAAAAGTTTCCAAACATAATCATAAGGGTAATGTCTATTAAGATTTGAGTGAAATAATTTTGAGTGCACTATCCTCTGCTTTAGACTTACAAAACATAAAAATTATAGTCAAATTATTGTATACTCTGTTATTAATACAATGTCAATGTTCAATGGAGGCATATTAAACGTTCAAGTATAGGTTTGGACTGGCATTTTCAAAATTGAAGTTTCTACAGACAATTGTTTGCAAACTGAAGTTGGGATAAAAGTCTATAAAGGTAATCCTGACAAAATAAATTTATTAAAACTAGCTTTTTGAACATCTAACATTGGTCAAACAAGAACCATAAGAATTTCTTCTGTTTTAGTATCGTAATTTAATTGTTTCAAATAGTGGACTCTGATATCTAAATTATTTTAGGCTCAATTTGTAGTTCTGTCTCATTAAATTTTAATCAAAATTTATTCTATAACAATTTAAATTATACTTTTAATTCAAATCTCTTTTTCCCCCTATTTACATCTCTAAACTCTATTGGTATTTCTAAAAGTGGTCAAACAAGAACCATATGAATTTCTTCTCTTTTAGTAGCATAATTTAATTGTGGCAAATAATAGACTCTGATATCTAAATTATTTTAGGCTTAATTTGTAGTCCAGTCTAATTAAATTTAAATTAAATGAATTCGATAAAAATTTAAATTATACTTTTTAATTCGAATCTCTTTTTTGCCCCTATTTATATCTCTAAACTCTATTGGTCTTCAGCTTCCCCTTTCTTTTTCTTTTTTCTTTTTAATCTTCAAGGTATCCATTATATGATGGGACTCTCATTTTCTTGAAATAAGGCCTCTAAATATTTATTGTCAATTATATTTAATTAATAGTCAAGATAATTACTATTATTGTACAAAAATTATGATCTCCCAATCAAATTGTAGAAAAATTTCCTATAATGCCTAATAATTAATCACCTAATTAATAGAAAAAATTCCCCCTTTTAGAGGGCATTATGACATGACAGGAACTACTCTACCCAAGATTTAGAACTTACTACAATGATATTTGCTTTGAAGATTATGAGGTATCATTTAGTGCTCAATGCAATGTCTTAGGAATAATTTTTACTAAGATCATGACTTTTACCTTCAAGAAAAATCTTTGGCAAGGCATATATAGTTTGCAAAATCCCAAAATGGAAGTTCATACAAGTAATACTTAGGGAGTATCCGCTTATTGAGGATTTAAGAGCCTAGATCTTTATGCCTTTTAATGAGAACACAAAAGCGAATAAATTGAAACAAAAGATTATATTAAAAATAGACTGCATACCTAAAGTAAAACTAGTAATTTGGGCCAAATCCAACAGGCCACCCCAAACCCACACGAAAAAAGGCAGAACCGAGCTTGGCTATATAAGTTTTTTTAAGAGAGAAGGATACTTTAAGCCGGTCCGAATAAACCTGACTACTAGAATAATTTCCAACTCTATATGTATATAGAGTTGGCAATTTGACTAAGCCCGACTGGCCAACCCAAACTCAGTCGAAAAAAGTTAAGGTCGGGCTTGGTGATGTGGGCTTTTTAAAGAGGACAGGACACTTTAGACCCGATACGAATAAGCCCGGCCTAAATAAGCTCGGCCGACCCAAATTACTAGCTCTAACCTAAAGTGGGTAATTTGAAAGAAACATATATTCTCAATTATGATCCTAGTAAACATATGTGGGACCCTAAAATGAAATCGGACAATGTACAAATATTTCTTAACATCTGACACTTTAGAAGATTAAGATAAGATATTCACCTTTCTTCAAAAAACTTAAAAGATAATAATAAGATTAGATATCAAAACCCACAGAATTTTTATATACTTAGATTAGATATGCCTGTGTAAAACAAGAACAGTATATTCATGGACTTTATCATGTGATTTGCTTAAGAAACCTTTGAGATTTGAAGCTAACTGGATAGGTGTAGATAGACTAATTGATTATGATCACTTTTTAATAGTTATGTCCACCTACACCCTAAATAACCTTGCCCAAAACCTATAATAAGAAAAGTTCTAAACTGCACATTTTACTTAATTAGTCATATTGTCTTAAACAACAGATTTAGAATAAAATTAGGAAAAGTGTGTGTGTGTGCGTGTGTGTGTCATAATTTTCATATAACAATAGATTTCATCCTAGTATTAGGATGGCACCTCACGAGCAGTGAGAAGTATAGATAACCCCACTGTTGATTCTTGGGGGCAACAGAAGATTATTAAGATCCAATCTAATTTAAGAAAATCCAAGGGAAAAATGTTTACTATTCAGAATGTTTAAGTAAAAGCATGTTAAGGCAAAAGGATGAAGCCATTTGAAAGTGCGTGTGCTTCACTCCTATTATGAAAGTAGGTAAATCTCTTTGACTCCAGAAAACTATTAAGCCTAAGATACATTGGACTCTTACAAATTATCATAAGTGCATCAGAAGTTGGTAAATATTCTAAATGTATTACAACTTCATATATCTTTGACCCTCACATGAAGTAGCAAACAAGTCAAGGAAAGATAAAGAGAATCTACCTTGTCAATTTTGGCCAACAAATTGTGGACTCTAATCAGAAGTATTTGAGGAATAATTTATAACTTGGATCTATGTTATTTGGGAAAGACTGTCTCCAGCAAAGGCAAAGACAAGATGAAGAAAAAATACCACCAATTGTTTTCTTAAAGCAACTCCCAATTTTGCATTCAAAATTCCTAGAGGATGATAAGCTTTTGCTTTAACATTTTCATTCTATTCAGATTGTTAGTAAGTTCTTTTATCACCTTTTAGTTTGCTTACCTCTAAAAACATTGAACCATTTTTATAATATAATTAAAATAATTAAGAAAGTCCTATTTTTCTTCCTAAAACTGACCTAGCGTTTTAGTGCCATGGCCTCATCATACAACATCCTGTTCAAGAACAGAAACAGTGGAGCCACCACCCCATTCTCAATGCCACAACATAAACAAGTCCAAGCAGCGCCTATTCTCAGTTTCAATTTCCCTACGAGTTACACAGGCTCATATTTTTGAGATAGGCCGCCTAAACTCATGAAATCGGACAATCAGGAATTGCCAAATCTTGACTACATATCTAAACCGTTAGTCAGAAAAGCATCTATGTAGAAAGAAACTAAATCATTATTAACCTCAAACTTCTTGAAAATGGTTTGAACAGAAATTAAGTGCACCTCAAGAATAGATCTTGGCTCCCATGCCATCTCGAAATCTCATGAAATTTAACATGCTGTTTGTTCTGATTTGATCCGTCAATTCTTTTAATACAAAATTACAACATTTTGATAGACCAAGAATCACACATGCACCCAAACTAATTCTAACCTCGTTATATGTATTTTTCACCTACAAAGACCTTAAACAAGATACAAAATGTTCATAGACATAAGAGCTTCAAATGATAAAAGATATGTTTCAACAACAATTATGTCCCCAAAACTGTCCAGAAGGACCAGAACTAGCCAAAGACAAATAAGAAATTCTTACCTCAAGTTTCTTCCTTTTTTCCTTTACTCTTTCACCAATTAAAGCTGTTACTTGCTGCAAATTCCAGCAGCCCATAATGAAACACAATGAGCAACATATAACCAAAAGCAGAATCCAAATTTCTTTGCTATACAATTCAAGTTCAGAACCAAGCCACCTTATTTGTACAATCAAGAACAAGAGTTCAATAACATCACAGTGCTGCAAAATTTCCAATCAGTAACAGCTCATATTTACCATATCTTCAGCATAATCATTGATGGGAAAAGTTGGAAATAACTTACCACATAACTCAATATTACTGCCTCCAATTACCACATTACCATGCTTCCAACAGTCACTGCAATTTGCTTTCCACCGTTTTGGCCAGAACAGAACAGATTTAGAGGTGAGCAAATCGAAAGATAAATTAGAAAACTGAGTAAGAAGGGGTATTTATCTTATGACTCACAATGCTTTAACACGTTTTCTTCATCCCTTGTATCCTAGCTTCAATTGCTGCCATATTGCGGCTAACAACCAAACTGATCCTTATATATGCAACTCAGAACTCAAAATGACGCCAGAATGGTGGGAAGATTTTTACCGCTATGCTGAAAAATGGCTTGATTCAACTCTCCAATAAAACCCACAATCTGAAAATCCCAATTCTGAAGCTTACCTTCCAACAATGAATGTTCGCACTTTCTAAATTCCCACTTCTGTCCAGAATTGAGAAGCACTAAAACATCACTACATGAAGATTCCAATGGGTCAAAAGAGAAGAGAAGAGAGAGCGGAGTAAGTTTTTAAAGCTTATCTAGTGTTCTAGCTTCATTTTCAGCACCATGCATCAAGTAGAAATTTCGGACGCCATCGTTGCTCGCCACCGCTTCTATTCCTCCTTCCAATTAGTAGAACAAGTGGACGTTGGGGTCCCACGAGGGATGAGACCGAATTGCTGGATGCATGTTGAATTTCAGGGAAATATGATGCAATATGATGCAATCTGATTTAACATTTTTTTTTTGTATTTCTTGTTGCCAAGGCCAAAAAAGTATAAGCTGTATAACTTACTACAGGTTTGATCCCTCCAATCCGAAGAACCGAAGAACCGAAGAAAGTAGGGTTAGTGAAACTTCTACTTTCTTAAATTTGTCTCATATATTAATTTAGTCCTCTAAAAAGGGTAAAGCATATTAATAATTTGATATATATATATATATATATATATGTGCGCGCGCGCGTAACTAAATGAAAATAAGTTAATATGAATGAGTTTGATTTTTATTAATATAATCCCTTATAATATATTTTGTTCTATTGTTTAAAATTTCAAAGTCGGTTTTTTTCCTATCTAAATAATTATATTCATTTTTACTAATTTACATAGTTATCATTAATATTTTATTATTTGAGTTAACAAATTTCAATAGTATAATTTCTTTTTTAAATAATAAGGACCAAGTCAATAATCGAAATAAATTTAAAAAATTAAATTGATAAAAATTAAATTTAAAAAGTCAAATTGAAATTGAGACAAACTTGAAGGACTAAAAGTTATATTATTCTAAGAAAAGATAAACATTTTCTTCTAAATAATCTTAGAAAAGCCCAAAAACAACCATCCTAAAAACCAAAAAATCTGTGACCTATAATCCACCATCTTATCAAGAACCTCAAGATCATTAAACTTTACCATCATTTACCAAAATCACAAAAAAATCTTTAATCATAAAGTCACCACCTCCATCTCTAAAGACCAAGCCACCAGCTACATTTAAAAAACTCAAAGGGATTGAAGATCTCTCAAATCCCTCTAAAACTATTGCTTCTATGTGAAATGCTGTTTTTGACTAGGTTTTCTTTGAACAAGAAAAGATAAACTCTGTGGCTTCAATCAAGGCTTGCATAGAATACACAAATTCTAAAACAAATCAACACCTAGTTTATTTATCGAAAATTGCAATGGTCCAACCTCAAACACATCAACAACAAACTCAGGGAGAAATTAGGATAGAAACAGTTATGGAAGATCCTCCTGATGCGGAATCTGAAGCTATGGAAGGAGTTTAATATGAACCCCTCCATCAAGATTCTAATTTTAAACCTGCATCTGGACCCTAGTTCACATTTGATGACTTGCCTCCATACAAATGGAGAGACAGACTCCAAGAATTTAGTGCTTGGATTGACTTACAAATGACTAGATTTGATGTTACTATATGGGAAGTTCTTTCAGAATTTCTCACAAGGATGATTGGAAATTTGAGAGAATGGTTCCAAAGTCTTAACGAATTTGACAAGATTAGCGCTACTCAGCTTAATGCTTCTCAATTCCTTGCAGCAATCCATAAGAAATTTTTTGAAGATTTCAATATTATTGATAAAAGAAGCAGACAAGAGTTTTTTTGAGATAAAGTGTTATTTACTTGATCGATAAGATCTTCAAAAGCATTTCTAATGAATGTTTGAAAAATGCTATATGTTAAATAGTGCTAATGATGTTAATCTCAGGCATACATTCATTGCTTTATTACCAGAAGAACTATAGCTGGAACTACACAGAGCAATTAATACACTAAGGAAAGATATGTTGCAAATCTCTCTAAGAGAAATATGTCAACTAGCTTTGTCTACCCTAGATAAGCTTTATAAGCAATAACAATTTCTAAAATTCATGTTGAAAAGAAAGCCAAAAGTCCAATCAGCCTATAAAAAGCCTTATCTAAAGATTAAGTGCAAAGAAACTAATCTTTGCTCCTGCACAAAGAAAAATCATTGCCATAAATATAAGTGTAAACTGTTCAAATCAAAAAGATGACGTTCCTTTAGTTTCTTCAAGCAAAGAACTTCAAAAACTAAGGGATTAGGCTGATGCTTTATCTGTGGATAAAAGGACATTTTGCAAAAAGATATTCCAATAAATCCAAAAAAGATATGAAACTATTACAATCCCTTGAGACTGTCATTCTTCTTGATGATGATCAAGATCTTGAATCCATTCTTGAAGAACAATTAGAAAAGGATGAAGATACTCGCTATGTTTTACCAATCTTTGATGATAACTCAAATGATAAACAGTATCCCTATCAATACCCACCTCTCTTTGTTATTGGGCTTGGCCCAATTCAAAGCATTAACCCATCTCCTCTAAAACCGACACCCACAAGTCTTATAAATCTTAAGCAACCACCTTATCCACCTCAATTACTACATCCTAATGTAAAAATCCAAATACTACCCTCCAAATATGATGTCCCTGTCTTTGTCATTGCTTTCATAGATACTAGCTCTTGTAGAATTGTCATGAAACCCTATATTCTCCCTCAAGAAGAATGGCTCCCTCACAATGAGTACTTTGTTACAGCTAATGATAAACTCTTCAAGATAAATCTTATTACTAAAAGAAAGATTGGTATAAGATTTTTCCCTAGATGTACGTATTGGACGAAAGTTCTTGAAAGTCATCTCCCTACTAAAGGCATCCTTGTTGGATTTGATGTGTACAAAAAAACTAAAGATTTGCATATAATCCCTAGGGTTATCCATTTCAAACAGGATTTCAAAGAATACACCAACACCCCAAGCATTATGGAAATTCAACGAGCTCCTTCAAGATATGAACGTATCAAGGATCAACTTCTTAAATTTTATTGTGAAAATCATGATCAATTTCAGCATCCATCTCCGCTATGAAAAAATAAGAAATTTTTCATTAAACTTTCTTTCAAGAAAAATGAAGATATCAAGCCTATAAAAGCATCCCATATTGGGATGAATCCATAAGTTCTTGCCTTAGCTAGAGAAGAATATGCAACCCTGCTTAAATAAGGTCTTATTGGGCCCATAAAATCATATTGGGCTTGTCAAGCCTTTTATGTAGAAAGGAGATCTGAAAAGCAAAGAGGGAAAAAGAGGTTGGTGATTGATTATAAACCTCTCAATGCCTTTCTTCAAGATGACAAATTTCCTTTGCTGAAGATTAACACTCAGATAGTAGCTCTGAAGCGAGCCAAGATATTCTCAAAATTTGATCTCAAGGCAAGATGTTGGCAATTTAGAATAGATACTGTGGGCAAATACAAAATGACCTTTTGCATTCCAAATGCCCAGTACTAATGGACAGTCATGCTCTTTGGTCTCAAGACTGCCCCATCACTATTCCAAAAAGCTATGATTAGAATCTTTGAGCCCATTATCCATAGTGCTCTTGTTTATATTAATGATATCTTGTTATTCTTAGAAACCCAATAGAAGAATAAGGACCTTTTGGCTCAGTTTTACAAGATTATTCAACAGTACGGGATTATGCTTTCAGCTCAAAAATGATACATTAGCACAACCTAGATAGAATTTTTAGTTGTGCTAATTCAAGGTGGACAATATCAACCCAGTTAACATATTGTTGAGGAATTATCCTGATCAACTTATCCAAAACTCAAGTACAACAGTTTTTATGTATAGCCAATTATATTAGAGACTTTATTCCTCATATGTCTTATCACACTAGCTAGCTGTTCAAACTTTTGAGAAAAAATCCATCACCTTAGGGTGCCAGTTAGACAAAAGCTATCCAACACATAAAATAGATTTATTAACATCCTCCTCCACTTCGAATCCCTAACAAAAGATAGCATATCTTTTAGACTAATGCTAGTAATGAATTTTAAGGAGCTTTACTTCTTGAGGAAGTAAATGAGAAAAGACATTATTATGGTTATGCCAACGGAGAATTCAAAGACTCTGAAAAACATTATCACGTAGCATATAAAGAAGTCCTATCTGTGAAACGTGGCATTGAAAAATTCAGCTTTCATCTCAGCTCTATCACTTTGTGGTAGAAATAAACAACACGTCATTCCTAAAAATCCTAGATCAAATAGGAAGATCCTCCTTAAAGCCCAACTCTTGTAATGGAAAGAATGGTTTGCTTATATAAATTCACAATCCAACATATCAAAGGAAACCATAATACCATAGCATACTACCTCACCAAATCTCAAAAGAAAATCAATCTCATCACTTTTTCAAAAAAAAAAAAACCACCCTTCTTCATTCTAAACATTATGCCCAGTAACCTAGTTTTTCTACTAAGTCACAGTCCAACCACTATTCCAAAAATTTAAAAGTTAGTTAAAAGAAGTTTATTTATTGGCTTCACATCTACCTTTAGAAAACTCATATCTAACCCCCACTTGAATATTTTGATATTCAAGCTCCTAACCTTATTGTCCCTTTTATCAGAGGCCATATTACAGATGAACACATGTGGTACATTTGGTCTTTACCCTCTCTTTATATATGTGTTATAGCTGTTCCTCCCCTGGAGATGTATTATTATCAATATGATTCAGCTTATGAAGGATCAACCCTATAGAGACTCCTTGAATGTTTTTACTCTAGTAGTTCAAAGTAATTTCTATGGAAAATCCCTCTACAAAAACAAAAGGTCTACTCTTTCTTTATGCTTCATCATCCATATCACCTTAACAGTACATGAAAACTTTATGTGGCCAACCAAGCTTGCCTACAGAAGATCACCACTTACTGGATGGCACATGAAAATTTCACTTTAATTGAATTAAAAGAATTTTTATGTGAAATGAATAATCATTCGATTCAAGATCTTCATCTTAAGTGTACATCTCTTGATCCAATATCACATCAGCCTATTTTACCAAGTGACCCATCTCCATCTATCTAATAGGAATTTTCTGAATGGCTCAAAAGCCTTGCTATACAAATAGGATACTCTGCTTGGATTAAGAGGAGGAAATTCTTCCTCATAAGGTCTCATCATAGTAATACAAGGTAAAGTTTGTATTGGTGTTGGCAAGATTATTGGAATTATTGGTTCAGGCATTTGTGAAATAGTTAGAATTACTGGATCTAGCTTCTCGAGTAGGAAAAGGTCTTTATGGCCAAGTTCTTTAAGGAGTTCAAAAAGAATACTCCTTTCTATAGAACGATTTAGGAGTCTTACCCATTTTCTTTTAACAACTTGTCTAAGGCCATAGTCATTATCATCATCTTTTGGGGGTCATTTATGTCCACATGGAGACCTAAGATGCTCAAGCTTACAAGTTTTCTCTTTCTTCTAGAACTGTAATCATCATCATCAGAATCATTCCAGAGATAATACTCATAACTAAGCTTTCATACTTCTAGAGCACAATCCTAAACAAAGTGATCATGATATGGGAAACATAAACAAGTTAAGCATCTGCATCAAACTGCTCAATCAGAGGGTGTTCCTCATATGTAGTGAATGCTGGGGAAATGGACATAATCATACCAAAGATCTGGTTTGAATTTTAGGTTTCAAGCTTCTTAAAAACATATTTAACAGTACCATTCCACATCCAAAATAGAATGGGATCTCTATAGTATGAACATCTTTTTGAACACCATAAAACTATTTCTTGTAATTATTGATGCATTCCAGAGACATCATATCAGCTTGTTGTTTAGTAGGTAGTTATCTCAAGATTTGTAGGATTGATGGATTCTCTAAATGGTTTGCAATCATAAACAAAGCATCACCAGCTAAAATAGGAAAATTAAGATCAAATTAATGATCTTGAAGTTTGAAGATGATCTGGTGGTGAAGAGTGGCCATAATAGCATTAGGTTCTTGTTCAGCTCTATGAATATAGATCTAAATTTTTAATCTCTTTGAAAGAGTCTTGTCAATAAGTGTGATGTTAAAGGCACAAGTTATAGTGAGAACTATACTTTCTTAGCTAAGGGTGGTCAACATGGCTCCAATCAAAGCTTTACCATATAGCTTGAAGGTAGTGTCTACCAAAGCAAACCTAGCTGTAACTACCATACCTTTTCTTCCATGAAAGGTAAGGATAAGGTGAATAGCTCTGATATGAAGGTGAGAATATCCCTCGTTGATCCAGCCATCAATCAAGGATTGAGTAATCTCAAGGGTAATGTACTATTCAATGGTGGTAGTAAAAATACCATACTATTCCATATTAGAGGTCTAGATTATTTCTTTAGGTTGAGGTTGACTTGAGTAAATCAAAGTTTTGATACCTCGAGTAAAAAGGTTTCTGTAACATTCTAGATTTTTAAACCCATTTAACTAAGTTTAATAAGGGTGATTAGTGAGTTAATGAGGTGTGTGGCTAGAAGGGTCTAATAGATGTATCTAATTGTAATTTCAACCTTAAATGTGAGTTTCAAGTGAAATCATGCCATTCAGGCATCAAAGGTAGAAGAAAAAGTAAAGAAAAGTTCTTTATGACACATACTACAGCACAAGGAACGCTCTTCACGAAGCACAGAGGCAAATCAGCATTAGCTAAAGCTTTCTATGCCATGTGCCATAGCAAAAGGTTGTGGCGCACAGCCAAGAATTTGAATAAGTCAGTTCATATTTGTGTACAAAAACAGAAGAGAAGAAGAGTTGAAATCAAAAGGCACGCTTATTGCTCTACTAGAGCATGACATTGGAGATCATTGATGGTAATTTGGAGCCTTCTAACACCTAAGGTAAGTGTAATGTTCTTCCTTTCACCCTCTACTTCTATTATTATGAGAAGTTAAGTTAGGGTTTAAGAGTTAATGGTGATTTTTGGTTCATATGAGTTGTGAGTCCGAATCTATTAGTTAAGGTATCTAAACCCAACATTAATGGTTTTATGAGTGGTTAGTAGTTGGGAGCCATTAATATGTGAATTTTAAAATAAATGAGGTGGTTGGGAGTGTTTGATGTTCACTAATGATAGTTTAATGACTTATTAATGATAATGTGGGTTAATTGACCCTAGTAAACCCATTGGGTATAATGGGTAGGGAATTTATGAGATTGATAAAATGGAGAATGAGGAATTTAGTGTTGGTAATTACCTAAAGATTGGATAATAATGTTATCCTTATGAAGTGATTATAAGTCATTATTTTTGGCACCATTTGAGTTTCAAAAGAAGCTATGAAAGTTGGTATTGTGAAAGATAAACCTTTGACTTCTCAAAGATTTAAGGTAATTAGGTGGAAATCTAATTTGTATAGTTAGATATTAATTAGATAATGGTTCAAATTTTATCATTTGAAACTTATTTGATGTTAAAAACTATTGATGCAACTTTTGGGCAAAATGATGAGCCTGTGAAATGGTTTTGGAAATGGAAAACTTCATGTTTGTCATATATTTGTGACTGATGATTTTAATTGATAGCCTACTATTATGAAATTGATAAAAATGTGATGTTTGATGAGTGTGCATATGTAAATTTATATGAGATGAATTATGGATTATAATGCATAATATGTGTAAGTTATACATAGCATAATCTTTGGCGGGAGTTTTAAGAAGAGGAATAGATGGTTAAATCTATATGGTATTAACAGTGATTGTTAGAATTAGGAGCTTGCCATAACACTGACCGTTAGAATCGAGAAGTAGCCCTTGTCCCACGATTAATTTAGGACCGTCTCACTTGTTCTATAAGAGACTCAAACTTAACTAGTCTTTATCGGTTCATGAGGAGGCTAGATTAGGGGTACAACATTTCATAGTTATTAGTATTAGGGTAAACTGCTATAGTGAGTTAAGCCTAACCCGATAGCTCCTCACAAGTGGAAGGTTGGATAAGTTTGTGATGGACGTAGCCACTTAATAGCTACCAATTTCATGTCGGACGTAACAAGAGGGTATAAGGCTAGTATTTGATCATGCATTTAGTTCTTCCCACATAGTTATTGTTATTGTGGTCTAAGATATGTTAGGGGCGCATGGTTATTAGTTTTACAACCTCACCTTATGCATAATTGATATGTTGTGATGATATATGTTTTATGCTTAGTTATATTATTGTTATTATTATGGTCGTGGCTATATTTTTCATATGTGCATTAATTGTCATCTGCATCTATTTTTAATTGATATGAAACTGTATAGATTAGGTAAAACTTGGTTACTGAGTGGTTGTATTCATCCCTCAATTTTTAATATTTTCATGGCTTAATTTATCGGATCAAGAACGAGGTAAATGTGTTGAGGTATAGGATTATTGTGTAAATCCTATCATATGTATCCTTTTGTTAATTTATGTGTGTTAATGTTGTTAATTTTCCAACTAAGATGTACATGATTATTTGAGCTACTTGCATTATTATTGTGTACAGCTTATGTATTTTGTACCCTAGGTTAGTAAATTATGGTTGTAAACCTCATTTAGGGTTAAAATACTTGTGCAAGTAGTGTTATATGTATTTTGAGATGTTTTGAAATGAAAATGATTGATTGGTGCAAATATTTTCCTTTCTCTTATGTTTTATGAAATTTGGGGTTGAGTAATGGGTTTGTGTTATATGTATATTTGTGTGGTTGTGGCATATTACACGAGTCCTATATGGTCTATTGAGTGTAGTCAAGTGGTCAGTGTGGGTTTTTGGCACTTGTATGTGAGTTGGGACACCCTACTTATGTATAATTGTGATAAAAGAGTGGAAATGGGTTTAGGTGTCCAACTCTTCATAAAAAAATGAATTTTAGTGTGAAACTTGTGTCATTAGCTAGAGCTAGGAGAAAGCTCTGTGTATACACTGAAATCACCTCAATCGAACGTCAGACGGAGGTTTAGGATGCATTAAAACTTCATCCCTGTGTTGTCTAATGACAGCAGAAGTTTGCTATCAAATATTGTGTAATAAGCCACAGTGCATGGCATAGAGACATGCATGCCATAATGCATGTGCAATTTTCTACAATGTTTTACTGTTTTGAGATTCCATGCAAATGCTTTGATTTTCCTTATTTCTCATGCTCCCGTAATGTTTTAAAACTCTAATTTAGGATTTATTGAAAACGAATGAGAGTATTTGAATATTGGAAATCTTGGGTTCCTAATGCAATAGTATAAAATTGTTTCTTCCAATTATAAATTATGAAAACATGGTAATCCTTAATGGGCATAGACCCTTGATTACCTCAATTTTGTAGCTAATGTTGATTATATTAAGAGGAGATTATAGTTTCCTTGATGGTAAAGTTTATAAAGATTAAGAAAAGGGAGTTGGATAGCCAGAATACGGGCATCTTCTGGAACAACAGTATATTCTATAAGGTTTTCTATTTTCTAGGCAAGGGTTCTTTTTAAGGAAGACAATCAAGAGAAAAAGCTGAAAAAAGATTTATTGGGTCAAGAACTGTGGTAGGGGTTTCTGAAGAAGAGTTTCTAAGAATCCTCTTATATTTTCTAAAGTTCTCCTTACTCACTTTCATAAATAATATCTAGTATCTATTAGCAAAGAAAATAGGTAGGACCCCCAAATCTTCTCATAGAAAAGAGTACTTTTTTTAAACTCCTTAAAAAACTTGGCCATTAGTGGTTATAGAAATTTTTTTCTCATTTTACTTATTATGTTTATTAACTTGGATTGTTTTGTGAATTTATTACCTTCTTTTTACTTTATTGGTATGAAAATTATTATTGAAAGCTACTTATATTTTGGAGGGGTATATAAATATATAAATTAAAGGGAAATTAATAATTAAATTTTAGTGAAATTAAATATAGCAAAAAATGATTAAAAATTAGTATTCTATAGTTACATTAATACTAATATTAATCATCCACCTCACTCTTGTAGCTCTAAGTGGCAAATATTTTTATGACTAAGTAAACTAGAATTATGATAGAATATTAAAAAAACACAGAATTATAACGTGTCAATGTGACTTATTGTATGACTTGAACAGTACCAATTATTATTAATTTTGTATTATATATAATTAGATAGATCCAATTTTTTAAATTATCCACATAATCACAATTTAATTTACCTTTTAAAGGCACTGTATAATTCTTTCAAAAACTATGAAAACTTTCAAGAAATTAACATGATTAGTTGGTTTAACTAATTTTTCAACACTTCCAATGCATTTCAAGGGACCCAACAAGGTACGTAAAATCGGACTGGTCATGACACTAGGTCATAGGTTAATGGTTCAACTGGGGGTGAACTGGTGACAAATCAATCATGATTAAAATGATACAATTTAAATAAAAAAATTAATTACAAAAATAATCAATCAAATCCAACCACTCAAAAATCTAACAATAATAAAAAAACAACACTTCAAATATCTATTCTTACAATTACAACCCTTTAATCATTAAAAAGTCTAAAACTAATATTCACCAACACTAAAGTCATCATTGACTTCATTCAAATCTCTGGGCAT
This sequence comes from Prosopis cineraria, assembly GCF_029017545.1. Lineage (NCBI taxonomy): Eukaryota > Viridiplantae > Streptophyta > Magnoliopsida > Fabales > Fabaceae > Prosopis > Prosopis cineraria. The sequence goes on from NW_026555374.1 coordinate 60,909, forward strand.
TGAGACATTAGAAGTTGAATGAGAAAAACCAAAACCACTAGTAACATTAGGCAATGGTGGGGACTCTAGAACATTTATATATTCATCATCCACAACAAACAAAATTAATACTAATGAATGGCATTTCAAGAAAGAAATTCATATACTTGTATTAGACATGATGGTAGATTTAATAAACCTTTATAATCCCTCTCAAGGTTTGATAGAGCAGTTATGGTTTCATTGTGAATGGCACTTTCAAGATTTGCAACATTTTGAGAATCAAACTTAGGAGCTAGCTCTTTCTCTTCTTCAACCATCCAAAAGTCAACTTTGTCAATTGATTCATGATTGATGGGATCATAACTTTTATTTTTTCTCAATTGACTCTTGAAAAAAAATAAAGCAATCAAATGTAATAAGCAATAATAAAATTCATATTCAATTATAAAACTATAAAAGCATTTCCATTCAAAACTCTAATTCTTATCTATGCTTTAATCACAGATTATAATTTGTAAAATTCAAATCATTCAATCTTTGATGTTGTAATCTATTTCATCTTTTAGTATGGATGCATTCAAATAAACTTCAATTTCTTTCATAACCAGAAGAAGAAGAAGTTTAGCTAAGAATGTGCATTGCAAGAGTTTGCAATTCTAGAACAGAACCTTTATAAAATGACCACCATTCATCTTCAAATAAAAGACATTTAGTTAGGTGTTAATTATATGATAACTAGAATTACCATGGACATGTTAAATAATAAATATGAATACTCACAAGGATTTAATTTCTTGGTTGCTCTCTGACATCAAGTTTGGTCAAAAGGCTCTTTACGATCACAATACAAACTCAATTGCTTTATCATCACAATATAATCAATTTATTGACTTTCATTTGACTCAAACATGTCAAGCGTTACATCCATTAACCTTCTATTATGAACAAAGTTCTTATCATACAAGAATGTAGGATTCAACAAATATGCTGTTGCATGAAGATTTGTCTTAAAGTGCTTATCCCATCGAGCTTGAATAATGTTTGTGTTAGGCTTGTAATAATCTTTCTTATTGTTGAATGTTGCCTTAATTGCTTTTTTTCCCCTTACATGCCTTCATAAACATAAGGCAAAGAAGGCTTCTCATCTGAATCCATAATTCTCAACAACCTTATAAGAGGAGACACAACCTTTATAATTTTTATGCATTCACCCTAAAAGCCATTATCTAATATGATGGTAGTAACAATTATTCTAGCTTGAGTCTTTGACAATTTGTGATCCACAATGTGCTCATCAGTCACCAAAGCTTGTAAATTATGCTTATGCATATATATACTATGCAATGTGATAAATGTTGAGTCATTACCACTAAGAAGGGGATCATTGGATTTGGAGGTGGGATTCTCATTTCTATCACTAGGATTACTTCCAATATCCATAATCAATACAATAATTATATTTTAATCTGCATGCTAAAATAATGACAAAGCTTCAATTTCATTTTTTAACACAAATGCAAAATTCAAATAATAAATTAGCAATAAAGCTAAATCAAGAAACAATTAGGCACGAGAAAAGGCAAGCTAAATTATATCTAAAAAAACAATAATGAAAGAGACAACAATCACGAGCTAAATTAAGCAAACAATCATCTTCTTCAGGAAAGTAATATATTTCAAGAAAACAATCATCATCCTTAGCAGCAAAAGCAATATAGTTCAAGAAACAACAAGCAGGTAAAGAAATAACAAGCAGGAGCTAAACCAAGAAATAAAAATAGAGTTGAGTATGAGCTACAATAAAACTGACCTGATGCCAAGGAAATGTGAAAGCTGAGCATGAGCTTTCGAATCGAGTTGTTGAAATGGGCTGAAGTTGAACACTGTTGAGAAGAACTACAGATTGGGTGATGAAGTATGTCTCCTATGCGTGCTCTACCTCTGATTTCAAATCGATTAGAGAAGAGGAGAACTAGAGAAGAGACAGAGACAAAGCATGAGGCTGATTAGGTTAGGACGACTAGACGAGATAGGAGAGAAGAATGTTGTCTAAACTGCACACAGCTACTTGATTAAGTGATCTAATTTCAGTTTCACACTTTCACTTTCCTTTTTCTTTAAGACTCAACGTTAGCGTGCATTGCCCCTGGCTGGACTGGACTAAAGGCTTCATTTTAGGACTTGAAAATGAAAAAAAAAATCCCCTAAAATGATGTCATTTTGGGGGTTCTACCTGATAAAATATCAACCCGGTTAACTTGGTCAACCCATCGAGTTATCCGGGTTATCTTGAGTTGAACTTGGGTTGATCGGGTTACATCAGGTCAATCTCACACTGGTTTAATTAGAAACCTAGACTGAAAAAGGGATCAAGTTGTCAGTTTTTAGGTTGACCTCGCCAGTTCGATCTGGATCCAAACCATGGGACCCAAAATCACTTAAAAAATAACTATTATGGGTAGAGTAAAAAGAACCTATTGCCAATTGAGAGTTAATATAGCAAAAGATATAGCTTTTCAAAGCTAATGTTGGAAGTTGCCTCAAACAAGATTGCTATAAGTGTGTTTGAATTTCAATTGGGTATAACTAATTATGAAAAAAATTAATTAATATGATTGATTTGGAATAAGGAGAATTTCATTTAAGGATAAGAGAAGCAACATATCTTCAAGTAGGTCCCAAAAATATTGTTGGCCCAAAAATCACTTAAGGTTGGCCCAAACATCCATTAATGTCAATGCTCGTTAATCAAGGGATGATATTGCAACAATTTTAATATTAATATTTAAGAAGTGACATTGCTTTAATAAATAGTTTAAAATATCTCATAATTCTCATGAGATAGTTCAAAGGTAAAAATAACACATTAGTGTTATATTTACCTTCCCTTTTTCCACCTCTATTCCCCTCCCCAAGCTTCTCTTGTTATTTACTTTTTTTTTTTATGTAGATACAACTTGTCCACAGACACCAAATCCTACTACTATATCCTTCATGATCTATCATATCAAAAGAAGAAAAACCTTAATAAGCACCTGGCTTTTTTTATTCATAGCCTTTGAACTGAAAATATTTCAATTTACCTCATATTCATATTAGTATTGAGCTAATAGTTTTTCAATGCATATCAATAAATTATTGGGATATTATTTTTTAACTTTTTTAAAAAAATTAATGTTCTATACGTATTTAACACTTTTAAATTACAAGTAGATACTTTAAAGCTAATAGGCTATATTTAAAAAATTAAATTTTGTTAAATAGTGTGATATTTATATATCTTATTCGTAATATATTTTTGTGATTTTCTTTAAAAGTTAAAGATTATACCTTCCTTAAAAATAAGTTTTAGATATAATAAAAAGATAAAGATGGTATTTTTTTTTTAACTATAAAACATAGGAATGAAATCTTTTGGCATTTAAACCCTAAGGAGAGAATTATTAGAAGGGACTAGAAGATAGGCAATAAATTATAGATAAAATAAAAATACAATAAGCGATTATGTCTTACTTCCTATTACTATAAATTAAAGAGCTGTATAACTAGTTTGGATATTTTTTAAATTAAAATAATATTTTTTATGGATGTGCATGTGCACATATCAAATATATATCATATCCTATATTTTTTTAAAATAAAAATATTAACATACTGGATATGTATCATATGTATCATATTGGATTGTACATATCATATCGGTGCATCATAGTTCATGGCCATAGTTTTAACAATAGCTAAAAAAACTAAATTATAGTGGTTTTTTTTTTTGTTGAATGTTGTACAAAGCTACTAAAGGAAAAACATAACTTTTAGTCTCGCATTTTACTCGTATTTTACTTTTAGTTTCTGTACTTTTTTTTTTAATATTTTAAGTTTTTACACTTTTATTTTTTATTATTTTTGATTCCTTTATGAATAAAATGTAGAAATATTGGAGAAATCGAAAACAATGAAAAGTAAAAATATAAGGATTTAAAATATTAAAAAAAGAGAGTATAATGACCAAAAATAAAATGCAAACAAAATACAACAATCAAAAGCTATATTTTTCTATTAGGAAAATAATTCATTCACGTGCCACGCGAATTCCTAATCATGCAATTCATTAAGAAACCGTTGGAGAAAGGACTACTTGCCCCTTGGAAGGAGAACTAACCTGAATCTCCATGTTTTGAACGTTCTGAGGAGTTTGATTTGAAATATCTATATTCGACGAACATGTGTCACTACCATTTAAACCCAAATGAGCTGCGGAGTCCACAACAGGCTACTGGTCCTCAACCAACTTGCGTTTCCACGTCCAGACTTTGATCCACTTTTGAAGGCCAGCCCATCTCAAAATTGAAGTTGACTTTGAACCAACAAGACGCCCACCTCCACCTCGATCCATTATAGGCCCATCAAAGGGATTCTTATCTGTTCTGTGCTTTGAACTACTTGAGCCCAACCCAATCTCCCAGAGCCCATTTGTATAAAATTAAAAAAAAATAGATATTATTTTATATTTGATTATAATAATAAAAATTAATTATTAATTAGTTATTTTTAAATTTTATTATATCTTTCTTAATTTTTTTTATAAAAATAATTTACTGTTATATTATTTTAAAATTTTATAATATCTTTGTGTATCCCTCATTTTTAAAATATTCTTTCTCATCTATCACATTAATAATTAAAATTATATTTTGGTTGAATTTGAGTTATTTTTGAAAGTTTAATCAAATATCATAAAAAATCACAAAATAATTTTTTTAAAACAATAAATAATTTGTTTAAAAAATAAGCTAAAATAAACGGTGCCTAATCCCTCTTGAATTCGATTCTTTACTTCGGCTTTCAATCCGCACTTCACCGGTTCACCCTTTCTTTTTGTCGGCAACTGGGACCCACGCCCTTGGATTCTCATCATATCCGATCGTTACGTTCTTATTCATTCCCTCGTCTTTGCCTTGGATATTTGACCCCTCCTCATTTGCATTTTTCTTTTTTTGGGCAACCTCATTTCCTTTTTTCGACTTCACCTCGCTAGAAGCTTGCTTATTACCCCACATTTTTGCTACATGCTGATTTTTTTGGTTGATTCATCCTATCTCGTCCACTGTGAGAATTCTCTCCTCTTCTTTTTCATCTTCTTCTCAAAATTTAGTTAGATTAAATCTCTTATAAAATTATTCTTGAAATGTTAAAATATAAAAAATACAGCATATTATTCGAACCAATATGAACAATTAAAAGTAAAATAAAAGGAATATTACATAGGAAATCAAATTTAGACCATTATAATCTAGACTGAAATTAAAAAGGGAGATTAAAGTGTGAAAAGGATGGAAAGGAAAAGAGGAGAGAATATCCTCACCCCCTTATATATGCTTTCTTCAAACTCTAGTAAAAATTAAAATCAATAATTTAAATTAAGTTCAACGAACCAATTTAAATTTGCTTAAAAAAATTTGCTTAAAAAAAGTTAAGGTCGTGCTTAATTATGTGAGCTTTTTTTTTTAAAAGATATGATATTTTAAGTTTATTTTAAATAAGCTCGATTAAAATAAATTTGGTTGTCAGAATTACCGATTCTATATGCGGTAATTCATGCCAAACGGCTCAGTTCAAAACTGTTAAAGAAGTTAGGACTAGATTTCACTATATAAATTTTTTTAAAAAATTAGGACTATTTACTTTACTAAAAATCACGTTGAGCCAGATTGCCCTACCCATACTCCGTCACCTTACTTTAACTTTCTGCCGTTAATGGAACCGTCGTTGAGACCAGGGCCACTGTCTGCGGGGCACTCTGATCATCATTGTTGATTACAGGTCCCTTCCCATCTAGTGTGGAAAGAGTATTCTACTGTTGAACCTCACTGGACACAATCACTCGAGGGTACTCTGTAATTTTTTTTTTTTTGAACTTTCATCAAATCTCTCATGATTGCAGAATAATGATCACATTTAACAGTTTTCTTTTGTCATTTGGGATTCTCCCAATATATTAATTACTCACTTTTTATTAAAAGAAAAAAAAAATAATTACAGCTTTCCCCATGCATTCACGGGTGAGAACTGAGAACAAACACGAGAAGATGAAAGTGCAAAACGACAAAGAGACAGAGAGAAAGCGGTATGATTACGCATTGTGGAAAGCAGAGTGCCCTACAGTACAATTTTGCCACGGCCTCACAAGAACTTATATTTATTTTTACATAAAATTTGCACGAACGTGAAACTATATATAATATTGCTAGTCTATCCAAAACACGAACTTCTCAGATTGTATATATATAACATGATCTTGGCAAATGAAAGCGTCCTCTGCAAACCAATATATGCAGAGAAAATAAGTCAATTATGGCACACCTTGGTTTCTTTATGGTTAGAGAATGTACTCTTGTATTTTTTGTTTGATTTAGGATAGGACGAGGATTTTACGCTTTTAACTGTTCGTTGTGCAACATTATACATTGCTCTTACAAACTATTGATCAAATTGTGCACTTTGTCTTCCCTTTAATATTATATGTGTTTTTCATCTATTTATAATTACAAGATGACATTTCGTAAATTATTAGAGTTTGTGAAAAAACAACATATAAAAATTATTTTCATTAAAGAGAAGATAATTTTCGAAAACAATCTCATTCAAAAAGAAAAATGACAGTGATAGATTAAAATGTCATTTTCGCTCATTAATTTTTTTTTGAAATAAAAAGAACTATTATAAAATTTCTTCAATTGTTGGTCAAAAAAATATATTTCCCCAATTAATATATATATATATATTTCCCTTCATAATGTATAATAATTTTGTGCATGTAAAAATATTCTTAAAATATCAAGTAACACCACATCGAACTTTTTATTAGAAACTTTTTTAACTTCCGACAAGGCATAATTAAAAAACATGTCCAATATTTTATTGTGAAATTGACATAAAAACCACTTAATATGCCCATTTCAGTGATTAACACTGGAAGCAAAGATGAAGGTGATCACCAATAATTAAACAAAATACAAAAAAAGAACATGCAACTAATTTCGTTACCGGATATATAAAGTTCAATTAATTAGCGGAACACTGAAACCCTTTTGGGGGAGTCTTGCCACAGTCAATGAGAAGCTGAAGAGCGATAGGGATGACGATATTGACGTTCAGAAGCTTAGCCTTAATCGTCGTACAGAGACACACGGCGGCGTCCAAATCAACTAATCCTTGCAGCACCGGACAGCAAGTCTGTTTAGCATTGCTTCCGACTCCGACGTGGACAAGCCCACCTAGAACATCCACACATGCACCCAGCTTCAACGTATCTATGGGGCACGTCTCTTGTGCTGGTGGCGGCGGCGGGCATGGCGTCCCCGGATAAGGAGGGTTTGGCACATAAGGTGTCGGAGACGGTGGTGTCACCACCGGTGGTACTGGTGTCACTGGTGGTGTTGGTGGGGTTACAACCGGAGGAGGTTGAGGAACATAAGGTGGCGATACAACCGGTGGTGGCTTCACGGTCGGAGGTGTCGGCACTACCGGTGGTAAAGGCACATATGGGGGTGGCCTCACAATCGGTGGTGGCTTTACAACTGGTGGTGACACAACGGGTGGTGTAGGCACATACGGTGGTGGCTTCACGACAGGTGGTGGCTTCACAACTGGTGGTGTAGGCACATACGGTGGTGGCTTCACGACCGGTGGTGACACAACGGGTGGTGTAGGCACATACGGTGGTGGCTTCACGACCGGTGGTGGCTTCACAACTGGTGGTGTAGGCACATACGGTGGTGGCTTCACGACCGGTGGTGACACAACGGGTGGTGTAGGCACATACGGTGGTGGCTTCACGACAGGTGGTGGCTTCACAACTGGTGGTGTAGGCACATACGGTGGTGGCTTCACGACCGGTGGTGACACAACGGGTGGTGTAGGCACATACGGTGGTGGCTTCACGACAGGTGGTGGCTTCACAACTGGTGGTGTAGGCACATACGGTGGTGGCTTCACGACCGGTGGTGACACAACGGGTGGTGTAGGCACATACGGTGGTGGCTTCACGACAGGTGGTGGCTTCACAACTGGTGGTGTAGGCACATACGGTGGTGGCTTCACGACCGGTGGTGACACAACGGGTGGTGTCACATACGGTGGTGGCTTCACGACAGGTGGTGGCTTCACAACTGGTGGTGTAGGCACATACGGTGGTGGCTTCACGACCGGTGGTGACACAACGGGTGGTGTAGGCACATACGGTGGTGGCTTCACGACAGGTGGTGGCTTCACAACTGGTGGTGTAGGCACATATGGTGGTGGCTTAACGACCGGCGGTGACACAACTGGTGGTGTAGGCACATACGGTGGTGGCTTCACAACTGGCGGTTTCACAACCGGTGGTCTTGGATGATATGGTGGTGACACGACTGGTGGTTTAGGAACATAAGGTGGTGGCTTCACAACCGGAGGCTTTGGCACATGCGGTGGTTTCACAACCGGTGGTTTTGGATGATATGGTGGCTTAGGAACATAAGGTGGTGGCTTCACAATCGGAGGCTTTGGCACATACGGTGGTTTCACGACCGGCGGTTTTGGATGATACGGTGGAGGCTTTACAACTGGTGGTTTAGGAACATAAGGGGGTGGCTTCACAACCGGAGGCTTTGGCACATACGGTGGTTTCACGATCGGCGGTTTTGGGACATAAGGTGGAGGCTTTACAACTGGTGGTTTAGGAACATAAGGTGGTGGCTTCACAATCGGAGGCTTTGGCACATACGGTGGTTTCACGACCGGCGGTTTTGGGACATAACGTGGAGGCTTTACAACTGGTGGTTTAACAATGGGTGGTTTTGGGTAGTAAGGTGGTGGTTTAACAATTGGTGGTCTTACGATTGGTGGTTTTGGACGGACATACGGCGGTGGTTTTGCCTTGGGAGGTTTTGGCTGTGAAGAAGACGGTGGTGGACACGGTGGTTTGGAACGGCGGTGTACTGGAGGTTTAGGCTTAGGAGGTCGTTTGGGTGGGTAGGCACAGTAAGGACAAGCAAGCGTACTGTTGAGGAAGAAGGTGGTGAAGGTGAAGAGAATGAAGAGAAGGGCACCCTTGGCCATTTTGCTTCAAGACGAGGAGCACAATAATTAACGCAATACTGAGGCCCTTATATAATGCAATGCAAAAGGACATGCAATATCATGGTTTTAGGAACTCATCATGTGTTTTAAAGAGGTATATGAGTAAGGATTATATTTCTAAACGAGCATTTAATTAAAGAAGTATATTTACAAATTGTTTATCAATAGGATCTCCATATCAATATTGAATATATGACTTTGAAAATTATAAATTAATTTTTTATTAATTAAATCAATGTTTATTAGCAATATCTCTATACATAGTCAATCTCATTTAATCATTCCTTTGCTTTTGCAATAATGCACTATTATTAATTATGGCATTAAAATTAATATATTATCATTTAATAAATATAATGAGAAACACTGTATTCTTATTTTTAAAAAGTTTTAAGTAAAGATGATAAATAATATATTTATTTTAATGATATAATCTATGATAATATATTATTAAATTAAATAAATAATTAAATGAATGGATTTAAATATAAAAAGATATATTAATGAAGGGCAGGACCAGGGTCCAAATCTACAAGAGGATCCAAATCTTAACATCTATGCATAAACCCGACCATGCTACCCCAACACCCAGAGTATATGGGGCCCACACCCCGTACAAGGGGTTTCGAGGCCTCCGCAGCCTCATACGGGGGCTAGTCCTGTACCGTGCTACTTATGGAAATGCAGAGGAGATTTTATATTTTCGAGAATCACATACAGGACCCATCAAAGGAGCATATTTATACTGCAAGTTCAATGGATTATGAAATTTCTCAACGTAAGTACAAGGGTAAATTTGCAAGGATTCTTATAAATAAATAAATGTCTTGTCATAAATAATATTAATTTTCTTATTATTTATAGACTTTTTGTTATTAATGTGTAGCACAAATATTCTCACCCATTAAAGGTAGTTTAGTCTATTTGCACTTGAAGTGTTTGGGCCTATAAAGTAAGTTTAGAATCTATTGAACTTGCAGCGTGAATATATTTCTTTAATGGGCTTTACATGTGAATCTTCCTTTTTTATTCCTCTTTTTTTTTTTAATGTATCAAATATTTTCTTTACAAATAAAATATAACTTTAGGTTTCTGCACTTTATTTAAATTTTACTATAGTTTTCTGTACTTTTTTGAGTGTTTTAAGTCTTTATACTTTTATTTTTGACTATTCTAAATCCCTCCATGAGTAGTGTTATAGGGATCTAAAATATTAAAAAATAAAAATATAAAAACCTAGAATACAAAAAAAGTGAAGGGATATATAACAAAACTTGAGCATAATGTACTGATCCAAGGATATGTTTTTCCTATTAATAATAAAAAGTTCAAAATATAACTTAAACCTTATATGAGGGTCCGAAACTAGAAAGCAAAGTGGTTGGATAAATAAAATAAATAAATAAATAAATATAAATATAATATAATATTATTTTTTTCACATATCCGTGTTTAATATTTAAAAGATATAATTAAAATTATATGAACTTTTAATTTTATGTTACATTATGAATTTCTCATGGTACAAAAATAATCAATCATTGCATGAATGGTAAATTTTAACCAATCTCTTTTTCAATATAAACCAATAAATTAAACCATTATTTAATCAATGAGAGAGTCATCTTCCACCTGCATGTTGTACCTAAATTTCAAAGAAAATCTTACAAGCAAATGTCTTTAGCTAAGAAAGGTAACTTTTTCTAAAAGAACACATCATTATGAAGTAGATCATAAGGAAATGTGAAAATTCTCAACAATTTATTCTTTTTAGATTTTTCTCACTAAGAAAATATTTAATTAAATTATGAAATGTAAAATTTTAAGCTTGATATTCTTAAAAAATTAAATTTTTAGAACTTGCATGTCTCCTATTGTGAATTATATCAAAAGTTTAGCTTTTATTCTTTGATTGATATATAACTATCGTTAGTGTTGACATTTTTATTAATGCTATATTGTATATGCTTTTGGAACAAAATCCCTTTAAATATATAAAAGTCAATGGATTTAAATATGATTCAAATCCAAATTTATTTTTAAAATAATTAATTTGCAATTTTAATTTTCCTCCATACCATACTTATTTGAAATCTCACTCAATTAAACCCTCTTGTTTGTTTATGTTTTTCCCTTTAGTGCCTCTCTCATTTTCATCTTCTCTTGTTCCTCATTCTTTGGTTTCTATACTTTAAATTTTAACTCATCTCTCTTTGTACTCTTTTAAAATTTTGTACACTAACCAAATAAAATATTTTAAAAATACATGAATTTTAAATGTAAAATTTTAAAATATAGGATTTTAAATTTAAAATTCAAATCTAAATTCATTAATCCAGACGCTACCTAAATGTTTTATAAATTTTTAAGAAGAGTTGGGTTGAAATATATTATACCATATTACTAATATTAAAAAAAAAAATTAAAATATTTCTTGTCTATGACCGTTGGTCTCCCGTCCCTTTACCATTATTTGTGATAGTGTAATAGTTAGAGTAGGTTTGATGATTCTAAAAACACTTAAATATTGATATATAAATATATTCTTTGCTAATTTATAATGGATGCTTTGCTTGAACGTTGGGGATTTTTAGGTAAAAAAACAATTCTTTTGTGAATTTAGACTTGAATTTAGGTTGATTGTAAAGTGCGCTATTTCTATTCTCTCCCATATTGAGAGTGCTCTCTCCTCAATGAGAGTAGGGTTTTCGTGAGCCCTTCTCATCCTTTGTTTGGTGAGCATGTGAGTATTGCTTTTTCTCCTCTACTACCATCTTTGGTGGTGGTAGAGGTGAGCGATTTTCCTTTCTCTACCCCCACTGGGTGGAGTTTTTGAGTGTGTGTGTGGGGTTTGGAGGTGTGTGTGCTTTCTTCTTTGGTTCCAAGTGTTTTGGTAATTTGAAGAATGGAAGTTAATGAGTTTAAATGGGGGTAAATGAAAAATAGTGGTGGTGGTGAGGTTGCTCTTCTTTTTCATGTTGTAATAATGAAGTCAATGCGTAAACTTGCTTAGAGGGTATAGAATGTTGTGGGTAAGGTTAAAATTGAAGATGCTGATGTGAATCATTTCCTTTTTAAGTTTGATTTCCTAGAGGATGTGGAGAGGGTTGTACATGATGGTCCTTAAACCATTATGAGCTCGTATGTGATTGTTTGTACTTGGCCCTCATTGCTGAGTTATGATGACGTTGAAACAGATGTCTGTGATTTTTGGGTCCAGTTTCATGGAGTACTACTTGATGCTATGTGTTTACAAAATGTTTTTCATTTTTACAAGGTAAAGTCTTAACAATGGAAAACCCTTTAATTGATGGCTATATTACTAGAACCTTTATACATACTCGTGTTGAAGTTGATTTGACAAAACCTTTATTGAGGGGATTTTGGATGGCTAGACCTAAATGCTTTGCCCTATGGGTTTATGCAAAATATGAGAAATTACAATATTATTGCCATACTTATGGAAGGATTGGTCATAAGGCTAGAGGCTGTATGATAGCTGCAGTAAGTGACACTTATAGTGGTGGACTAGGTGTTTCTTTAACTAAAGTAGTAGTGGAAATTGTGAGGACAAAGGAGGTTGATGCTTTTCCAACCTCTGGTGACAAGAGAGATAAGGGAAGTGTGAGTCACGTGAGACCTAAGGATGTGATGATGGAGGATTTTGATAGTTTTGGTGCTATGGGTCATGTGAGTAGGCGTAACAAACCTATAAAAAGTAATGATATGTGGCTTAATAGACATGGTAGGGGTCCTTCTAATGAGCAGTTCATGGATTCAAATGGAAGTTGTAAACCTTTAAGAGGATAGGCTGTAAACATGGTACCAACTATAGATTAGGAAGAATTGGGCTAGTCTATAAATCTTGTTGAAGTAGATTTGGGTTAGCAGTATGCTTATTCTTTTACTAAGGAAACTTCAAATGTTTTATATATTGTGGAGTTTCCTCTTGAAGAGGAAAGGGAAGTGGTTGAGAAATTGACTCAAAATTTACTAACTGGGGAGAATGAAGTAATTGATGCAGAACTTGTTGGTGGGTTGAGATGAGTAAATCTAAAGCATAGTGCTGATGAAACATGGCCGTCTTCTAATATAAAGAGGTGATACTTAGTGCAAGAGGATGAGGATAAACTCAAGGAAGCATTAGAGCTAAATGGGGATCTAAACTTTCAAACTGGTAAAAATTCTCCAATATGAATAAAATGTAAATGTTAAAAACCTTTGGCTACTAAGAACCTAAATTTTGATAATTTGATAGATGTCCCTATAAGGGTGAATTGGAATGGTAGTAGTTTCCTTAATACCATTGTGTATCTGATGTGGCATTTTTGTCTAGTGAATTAAGGCAGGGTGGCTAGTTGTCAACAGCTACCTAAGAGCCATGATTGTCATTGTTTAGAACTGTCAGGGATTCGAGGCTACTTGACAGTTCATCACCTGAAGCACCAGGTTAAAAAATTTAAGCCCCAAGTTGTATTTCTTTCAGAAGTAAGAATGAAGACTAAAAAAAAATTAATAAAGTAACGCATAAATTTTGTTTTGATCATGGTTTTTGTATAGAACCTAAAGGTTTATCTAGTGAACTCTCTCTTTGGTGGTGTGAAAAGAATATTTTGGAGATAAAATATTCTTCTAGAAATATGATTCATATATTTTGCTCTAATAAGGATGCCAGTTTCTTGACTTTTGTGCATAGGCCCCCTATGAAAGGGCTAAAAAAAGAATGGTGGTGTAAGTTATGTTCACTTTGGCCTAATGATGAGCAGGCTTGGTTTATTCTAGGTGATTTTAATGATCTTTTATATAATAGTGACAAATCTGGGGGTGTTTTTCTAGAATTGAATGATCTGAGTAATTTTGGCAGCTTTATGAATAGTCTAAATATGGTGGAAATTGAAATGAAAGGTGGTCAATTTACTTGGATGAATAAGCAAGAAGGCAAATATTTTATTATGGAGAAACTGGATCAAGTCATAATCAAGCATGGATGTTTTCTTATCCAAATGCTTAATGTTTAATGCTTGAAGTTGTGGGCTTTGACCATTCTCCTGTGGTTCTCTTTCCCAATTTTAATGATAATAAAGCTCCTTGAAGATTTATGTAACAACCCAAAATTTTAAGTAAAATTTAAAATAGAAAATAATATATTTTAAGAGTCTTTTTTTATTGGTTTTGGGAACAAATCTAACAAGAAGAGGAGTTGGTCTAGTGGAGGTTATGCAATCAATTATTCAATTGGTCTTGGGTTCGAATCTGCCAAGGACTAAGCATAAAAGTTTTTATTCTTTTCATTCAGCTCTTTGCAATTACCATTTTGCCCTAAAAAAAAAGAAAGAGAACAGAGAGAGAGAGAAAAGAGGTAGATATATTAACGCATAAGTCGGTTCATTCTTCAGCCTCTTCTTTTTCATTCTTTCGAACCTTCCAGATCAGAGGAGAGAGTGCTTGTTTTTCCTTATTACCTTCGTCTTCTTCCTAATTCCGTTCAGCTCGCCGGCTAGTTTGAGTGTGCTCATTGTAGTTCCTCATTTCTTCCTCTGTGATGGCTAGTAATAGATCAAGTTTCTTCCTCCTGTCATCGCTGGCGACCGTGAACGAACTTTCTTCCTCCTCTGCTGTGTTGCTGTGAGGGAAAGTCGAGAGTTCATCATTTTTCTTTCTCTGCCTCGCGTCATTGGTGCTCGCCGCCATGGAAGCTCTGTCTATTCCGCTGTCATTCTTCGTTCTCCCCTGTTAGTTTCGTGCCAAGTGCTTCAATATCTTGCAGTGGGAGTATTTCTGTCATGGTTGGAGGTTCGATTTTCTAGTTCTCCCACTTCCCTGTGCGCAACGGCGAGAACCTCTTTTTTTTCCTATCCTTGACATTTTTTAGTCAGAGGGAACTCTAAGTTTCTCGTCCTAGCTCTGTCCCGATGGACCTAAGGTGAAGATCTTTGAATATTCTTTTTCCTTTGCTGGTCTGGTGCATGGCTGTGTGAATGGAAAAAAATATTGAGGTTTATTAAAGTTGAAATTCGCGTTTTTGGTTCTGATTTTAGAATGATATATCCGTATAATCGTTTTACTTCAAGTTTGGGGAGCATGGTAGTGATTTGAAATTCTTTCAAGCTTAACCGATTTTTGATGGGGATTTAATTTGTGAGCTAAATTGATTTGCTTTCGGTTAAAGTAATGAATTTGGAAGGCGAATTGATTTAAACATCTATGCTGAAAATTTTTAGGAAATGGACTTGGATAGGAAGAAGCTTGATTATAGTTAAGGATCAAATGCTCACAAAGTGGCTAATAGAATATTTGAGAGTGAGTCTTGTTAGATAATGACTTGACTCTTGATGTATATGATGATTATACTGCTGATTAAATGAATTGTCATTGAAAGACAATTATCATTTATGGAATTTGGGAGTTTGATTGATTTTAATATCTATCTTATAAAAATTTTAGGAGTGGGAATCAAGGAGAAAATTGTTTGATTTGAGTTTAAGAATTATATCTATTAAAAAGAATTTTATCTAATTATGTAGTTTATTAATTTTATCAATTCTTATGATGACGCGGTTGGTATGTGTTTTATTTAAGTCAACTTAGTCTTGTGGAGAGTTTTGATTGTGTAGTTATTGGCGAGGGTTAATTAAATTTCAGAAATTTCACGTTTGATGATTTATAAGTTATGGTGTTGATTTATAACTCATTTCGGGGTGCTCTTAAGGAGTTTGATAAAGTGGGTTATGGAGGTATTTTTTTTTTGAATTGGGCGTGCACTCATGTAGTATACATACCATGATTAAAATTTAATTACTTGTGCTTGAGGGGAGCTGGAAAGACAAGTGTAGTATAGATAAAGCTCTGGATATATATATATAGAGTATTGTAAGGACCGAAGGACTTTAGTTTTATATCGGATTGACTTAAGAACTGAGTGACTATATTGTTGTGATAGGAAAGGAGTTTATTAAACGCGGATAAAGGTCACTAAAGTTTTGTATTATTGAATAGGGGATGAAAGAAAATGTCGATCGAGATAGTAAGGGAGGATTGAAGCTTTAAAGGGTGAATTTTACACTTGGAAATAGTGCAGGTAAGTGGATAGCGTCCCAACTGATTTGTTTAATCAAAATTTCTTTTACTAGAATATTACGTTTTTCTGGAAATCATTTTAATAGCATTAATGCGATTATTGGATATTTGTTTATTAACATTACTTTATTTTGAGAAATTAGCTTTATCAAATTTGAAATGTTATTTGATCAACTAAATTAAGTTTGGACTTTGAGTATGAGATTTTTATTTTATCAAATATTAGATTGATATAGAGAATGATTCATGCGAGTTTGACTTTGAAATTTTTGATTATTCAATAAATGCAAGCATGAGCATTGGATATAAAATTTGCTTCTGGCAAGTTTTAATGTTTAAAAGTATTCATGCGAGTTTGATTTTGAGAATGAGAACTGTATCTTGAAAGTGATGATTTTCTCGCATGTTTGAAAATGGTTTTAAAAGGGGACTTTATACAGAACACTGATTGTTAACGGTAGTTCCGTTAGCCCTTGGCGCACCATGGTACACCTAGCTAGCAGGGTGTTTATAGGAGGTGCTAGCCCCGTGCGATGGCCAACGCACGTGGAACGGAGGGATGGTTACTCGTGAGCATCATACTCACGTTTGATTTCATGGCTTTGAGCCGCGTTTGGTTATCATTACCCTCGTGGATTGTGTGTCCACGTTTGTTTCGTGGCTTCGGTCGCGTTTGGTTACTTACCTTCGTGGATTGTGTGTCCACGTTTGTTTTCGTGGCATAAGCCGCGTTTGGTTATTTACTCTCGTGGACTGTGTGTCCACGTTTGTTTATTGTTCTGATAAGTCCCTATTATATGAATTTGATTGTTTGGAAATTTTACATCCCATTGGTTTTAGATAATAAATTATTTATAATTATTTATTTATTTTATGGTTTTCTTGCAATCAAGTGATAATATTATTTGATACGATATTTTAATGGTTCGAGATTTTTATTTAAAGGTTTATAGAATTCTTTTATTTCAAAAGTCTACTAAATTGTTATGAAGATCGTTGCCTCTTTAAATTGCATAATTATTTTAAATTTATTTTTTATTCATGTTCAATTATTTATTGTTAGGACGTTATTCACTGGAAAATATTTTGGTCTCAGATAGCCTGTGCCTCCGCCAGATCATCCAAGAGATTTTGTTATGGGATTGAAGTTGAGACATCGTTTTGGTTAATTTCTATTTCGATGTACAATTTTAATATATATATTGTACTTTTATAAATAATTTTATAGGTGCTCCACATAGATTACGGTTACAATCTTTATTTTGTAATATTTCATTTGTTGGTTGGAAGGAGCTAAGCTCCTAGATGTTATAATACT
The DNA here is from genome assembly GCF_029017545.1 of Prosopis cineraria. Lineage (NCBI taxonomy): Eukaryota > Viridiplantae > Streptophyta > Magnoliopsida > Fabales > Fabaceae > Prosopis > Prosopis cineraria. The sequence goes on from NW_026555374.1 coordinate 78,403, forward strand.
TCTTTAAAATTTTGGTATTGTAAATTTTGGGAAAATCCTACTTTCAAGGGAAATTTTGTCAGAAATTCCACAAAATATATATATATGTATATATATATATATATATATATATAAAGGCTTTATTTAACTGAAAAGCACCTTTGAAATGAATCATTCTTGAATTAGGCTTAAGGGATGTGTATTTAAGTGCATATCCCATGCCGGTCACTCCCATAGTCCAGGGTGTGACAATTTAGATTTGAGATGTTTTGGCTTCATGATCCTAAATATGTGTCTTTAGTTAAAAATAATTGGGTCGATTACTCTATTTCTAACTGTGATTGGGTGGAGGATTTTGTTATAATCTTAATGACTTGAAGGTGGTACTTTTGAAATGGCATAAGGCAAGACTTGTTTAGGATAAGATCCTAATTGATGAACTTCTAAAGCAATTTAAGTACTGCTATGAAGTTGGCTGAGGCCTTAGTGAGGCTCAAAAAGCAAGGTTAATTATGAAGTAGTTGGAGGCGTTATGGGAAAATGAAGAAAAGTATTAGGCACAAAGATCTAGGATTTAATAGTTGAAGTGGGGGGATTAGAACACAAAATTCTTCCACCAAACTACTTCACAAAGACACAAAGAAATAAAGTTATTCATTTAAAGGGTAAAGATGATAGTTAGATTGAAGAGCAAAATGCTATAGATAAATCATTTGCTGAGTATTTTCATGATTTATTTAAGTCTGAAGTCGATAGAGATTTTAGCTTTGTTCTACATTTTGTTAAGCATTCAGTTTCTTATTATATGAATAAAAGATTGGGCAGTCCTATTTTAGATGAGGGAACTAACAAGGTAGCATTTGAATTGTGTGGCTTTAAGGTACTAAGACCTGATGGCTTTTTAAGCATGTTCTACTATAAATCATGGGATGTGGTAGGCAATTAGGTTTGCTTCTTGGTACTTAATTTTTTCTCTTAAAGATTTTCTCTTGAGAAGCTTAATTTGACTGATTTAGTATTTATTCCAAAGGTTAAAGCCTGAAGTTGTAAGTCACTTTCATCCTAGAGGCCTGTATAACTTTTCTTGCAAGATTTTCTCTAAAGTTATTATTAATAGGATGAAGCCTTTAATGAATGACTTAATCTTTATTAACCAGCAAGCCTTTATTCTTAGTAGGTCAATATTTGATAATATTCTGATTACTCATGACCACTACTTGAATATGAAATTTGGATGTAAGTATGAGTTGGCCTTAAAGTTAGCTATGAACAATACTTATGATAGAGTGGAATGGGACTTTTTGAACGTAGTTATGCTCAAAATGGGGTGTTGTTCTATATGGGTTGAGAAAATTTATAAGTGCGTTGGTTATGTAAAGTTTAATCTATTTCTCTTTAGAGGAGTTGCTGCTTCTTTTTTCCCTGAACAAGGTCTTCAGAAAGGTCTTCAGAAAGGGGATCCTTTATCCCCTTATCTCTTCATTATCATAGCTAATGTACTTTCCCAAATGGTTAATGATTTTGCTAGTTATAATGCTATCAAGGGAATTAAATTAGCAAGAAAAGCCCTTGTAATCACACATTGCTTTTTTGCTGATGATTCAGTCTTCTTTTTACAAGCTATTAAGCAGAATTGTGCTACTATAAGGCACATACTAGATTGCTACTGTGACACTTCAGGGTAAAGAGTCAATTTTCAAAAGTCTTACATTTTTTTCTTTTCAAATGTGACACCAAGAGAGCTAAAAGCAAGATTAAAGGAAATTTTACAGGTGCAAAAGGCTATGATCTTAGGAAATATTTAAGATTGCCAATTCTTTAGGGACGGTCTAAAGTGAAAGCTCTTAGTTTTGTTGTTAATAAGGTTTAAATGAAGCTATAGGGGTGGAAAAAGAATTTACTTTCAACTGCTAGTGCATTCCTATGTCTTATTTTTCCTTCCCTAAGCAAGTGTATAAAGAGCTAAATAGTATATGGCCTCTTTCTGGTAAGGTCAAAAGGGGAGGAAGGCATAATACGTTAGATTAAATGGAAAGATCTAACTCTTTAAAAGAAAGATAGGGGCATTAGTTTTTAGGATTTTTGTTAGTTTAATATGGCTCAAATTGCTAAATAGGGTTTGAGAATTCTTAATGAGCTATGGGTACAGATCATTAAAGGAATTTATTTTCCTAAATGCAACTTTTTAGCAGTTAAAAAGGGATCCTGGGCTTCTTGGGCTTGGGTTAGTTTGCCGGAGAGTAGAGAGTTGTTGAAAGGTTTGACTTATTTTAATATTTGGAATGGATGCTCAGTTTGCATCTGGGGAGATCCTTAGATCCCTTTGCTGCCATCTTTTAGGATCCAGACTAGTGTACCAAATGAAGATGTTGAGGAATGTGTTATTGTTAATTTACGTGAGTAGAGATCATGGAGTTTAAATCTGATAGCTGTTTTGCTATCTCCTATAGAACTAGAAACTATTAGAAATGTTATTTTACCACGATTTAAGCTTCAAGATGAAGCTATATGGACAGGTAACATGAATGGTGTATATTCTGTTAAGAAAGGCTATAGGTGGGCACTGATCAAAACCCACCCATTCTAAAGGCTCTTAGTTCTTCTCGATCTATTGATAGTGCTATTTGGATGGAATTATGGAAACTTAAAGTACCCTCAAAAATAAAATTCTTTCTTTGGAAAGTTATTAAAGGGGCTTTACCAACTTGGGAAAGTCTTTGGAGACATAAATATACTCCTAATCTGCTTTGTTTAGTCTGTTGTGATCAAGTGGAAACTTTAAAACATATGTTACTGTTGTGTGGATGAGCTATTCTTGTGTGGTTTGGAATTTCTTTAAGCCTTTGAATTAATGTTGAGGATATTACATTGATTGATAAGTGGCTTATTAACTTCTTTAGTCACAAGGATGTCCAGGAAGAATCTAAAATGTTAGTTGCTTTTATCTTATGGCAGTTGTAGGAGGTGAGACGTACTTTTGTGTTTGAGAAGAAATTTGTGCAACATAAGAGCATTATTAATCTTGTAAATACATATGTGGATATTTATTGGGTAGCTAAGAATTGGCATAACATGGATTTTAAATCTCAAAGTATTGATAGCAGAGCCTAGGACGTTGCAAATGAGATATCCAGTGTTTTTGTTAAAAGTGCATCTAATATCTCATTTGAGTACTTTGCCTTCTGTGATGGTGCTTTTAATAAAGAGGCTAACAAAGTTGGTTATGGTTTTGTGGTGCAATGTTTGACTGATAGTTGCATGCATGTTTTGAGATCAGGATCTAAGGTGATTTCTCCTTTCTCTAATGAAGCAGAAGCTTTGAACTAGTGCTTGCAATGGTATATGGCTATTGGTATAATGAATGTCCTTTTACTTTCTGATTGTTTCCCTTTGGTTGAAGCTGTGTGGGGTTGTGTTCCTTGTCTTGAGTAGGAAAGCTTTACCATTGTAGAGGATGTTTTGAATCTTAAGCAGTCATTAAGTTCTTATGACTTGAAGTAGATCCCAAGAACTTTGAATCAACCTGCTGATTAGGTCTCACATTCAGCTAGCAATAGGGTGTGCTCTTCAGATTGGGCTTCATAGGGCCCAACCCTGTTACTAGATTTTTTGGATTCTAGAAATTTCTTTTGTAGGCATTTAAGTTTTCCATTGCCATTTATTTCTCTTTTTGATTTGCTATTCCTATTTCTAGATTCTAGTTTGGTTTTTAATGATATTTGTAGTTCTCTTTGGCAAAAAAAAAAGAGTTGAATTTAGGTTGAATCCGCCACTTAGATTTGATATATGCAAATTTATAAAATTTAAAATTTAAAATTATTGCCTCTGATCTTATTTGTAAGTTATTTCTACCAATCTCACTAATATCAGTACAATAAAAGTACAAGGAATAATTGTAAATGAAATTTCAAAATTAACCCTTAAAATAAAAAGGCAAAAAGTACAATCAGTCAAATGTTATTATTTTTTAGTATTTCTCTCTCACACTTTAACAGATATGGTACTTTTACAGTGAAAAAGTTGAGCATTTTTTTTTACGAGGATGGAAAACTATAGGCAGGTGAATATATAAAAAAAAAAACAAAACAAAGGCTGTGCAATTTTCCACCATGAAAAAAATGCTCCTTCTTTATTGATTTAAATGCTCTAGTCAATGAGGAAGATAATGGGGACAACAACACCATTTCCTTAGACTAAAGTACTCCTCCTATGTGTGAGAATGTCCTCCTGGACAACAATAAAAATGAAGAGCAACATATTACGATCAATAAAGAAAGAAATGGTGAGGATATCTCTCTCTATGAAGCCCATGAATATCCTCATGTAAAATGTATATTGTGAAAACCTATAAAAAAGATGAACAATAAAAATATGAAACTTAATACTTTAAAGCTTGATACCTTTAAAATCACCAACAAAGAAACATTTTTAACTCAAGTAACATCAAGTAAGAAACCATTCTATTTTTGAAATTAGCATCTTGAACTCCAACTTTAAACTAACTTGTATGAGATATTCACATAGAGCTGGATTAATGTCTGTGAGGAGTCTCTTAGTCACATATGGATAGGCAACCTATTGGATATAAATAATTGGTTATTACATTAGAATAAGGTGTAACTAAAAACATTTGAAAGATATACGCAAACATATTAGATTACAGTAATGAAGTTTTGGCTTAAATATACTAAACTTTTTGGACTTATTCTTATCCCTGCTTCTTCTACTGATGCAAATGTGGAAAATGAATTTTTTAATATATGATTATTTTTTATCAAATAAATTTTAGCCTCCTTAGTCATTTTGGATATATTTGTTTGTCTAAAATAAATTATATGAAACCATATTTTTGTTTGGGTATACATTGCTATTGTTGCTAGAAGGCTTGTAGTTCACCTCCTAAAGAGAATCTAATCTATTAACAATGCTTTGCACTTGACATACCTAAAGAAAGGTGGTAAAATTGACTTTTAGGCTTTTGAAGGCAACGAGAGCAAACTTGATGCTATATGAAAGCCTTAAAAAGGAATCTACTACACTTTTGAGAAGTAGTTTTTGAAAGGTAATGCCATATACCACAAAAAAGAATATCAAATTCACATCTGTTCACAAAATTCTAAGAAAAAAAATGCATCTCTTTATTCCACACATATGGATACGGGATACAATAAATAAAATGATAATAAATTAATTGAAAAAGAAATCTATTGGTTGTCTATGCATTTCAACACTCACCATATGTCCTAACAACTAATAAAAGAACTTATGACAAATTTAATATCTATTTAGTGGCATCTATTAGGAAAAGAGGGCTAAGAAGATGGAGGCTAGAGGTAATACTTAATTGGATAGAAAGCAGTGGAATATGATTATATTAAAAGAAACCTGAGATCTCTAACCTTATTATAGTATAGTACCCTACAATGGTTAGTCTGAAAGAAAAGGTGGACATATTATATTGAAAGAAACCTTAAATCTTTAACCTTATTAACACTTTAGTAAAAAAAAATTGAATATAGATTGAAAGAGTTAAAGGAAGGCAATATAGGATTGTGACATTGAGTTGACATCAATATCATTGCCCAATTTGAATCCTTAACACATATTTATGCTTCAAAAAACCTTTATGTTAATGAGAAGCTATTAGGTTAAATAAAACTAGGATAGGAGCATCAACTTACCCATGCTCTGCAAGTGAAATTATTGCTTGTAAGATAGCTAGAGTTTATTGCTTGCATCTTGTTCATCTCTTATAAGCATTTTTTCTGCCAAAAAAAATTTCATTAGATTATATGGTCTACCAAGAAATCTAGCATTTTTAAACTTTTGAAATAGAGACAGATATGGGAAGCAATCTAGTTGAATCACCAAGGTAGCCACTGTGTAAAAGAAGAAGGTTCTTTTCAAATGAAGAACGTGTATCTATTTATAAAATTTTATTAAACTTAAGCTATCAAGGTAAATTGAATAGTATTATAACAAGAGAGACAGTTTCAACATATTCAGTTTTAATGAGAGTCATTCAATGCATTTGGCCTTAAGTTAAGGAAATAGGGGGATGCAAATCATAAAAAGATAAATAAGTGTGGAAGAAAGGGACCTAATGTGAACATGCAACAAGTCATGGCCATTCTTGTACATTGACGAACTACTTATAAGTCTTTTGCAAAGTGCGCTAGGGGTTAATAAGACATCACTGATAAGACTTAAAAAAAAGGAGTTTTGTGGCGCCATACTAGTGCAATCAAATAAAATTTAAAGGAACAAAACATGCTAGCTAGATTGAGGTGGTGTTTGTCCATGCTAGAATAATAAAGTATACCATATGATCTAACTTTTTAATCTTTGCACAACATAATCCATATTGATGAAAAATGGTTTTACATGACAAAGAAATCCTAGACCTACTACTTGGAAATAGGGGAGGAGCCACCACATTGAACATGTAAAAACAAGAATGATATTGGTAAAGTTATGTTCTTAGTTGTTGTGGCTAGACCTAGATTTTATGCACAAGGAAATGAAATTTTTTCAATGAAAATTGGGTTGTTTCCATTTGTTACAAAAGAGGTAGCAAGAAAAAGAGTGTGAATAGGAGTAGAGTCACAATAGAAATAAAACCAATCACTTCTATTACAAAAGAAGTGATGAAATCTTTCTTAATTGACAAAGTATTACCAAAAATAAAAGTCAAATGGCTAGCAAGTCATACAAGTGAAACTATTTTTGTTTAACAAAATAATGCTCGTTGTCCTGTTAATGACAATGATGTGGATTTTCATATGGTAGTAAGTGATGGTGGGTTTGATATTCACTTGATTTCTCAACCCCAAATTTCCTTAATTTAAACATTTTGGATCTTGATTATTTTAGAGCAATTTTAGCATTATAACGCCAAGAAGCACCTAAAACTATAGATGACCTTGTCAGGGCTGTGGAGAAGTCATTTAAAGTTTAAACCTCTAAGCAATTGAATAGGATGTTCCTAGCATTACAAGCTACTATGATTGACATTATGAAGGATAAAGGTTCAAACAAGTATAAGCAAAGCCATTTGAAGAAGGATGTGATGGAAAGAAAAGGAAAATTGCCTAATCAACTTAAGTGAAGTGTTGGAGCACTTAGCACAAATAGATAAATGATCGAGATTAAGGGGTGGATATTTTTATGGATCCTTTATATTTTGGTCATTAATATTTTGTGTTACAATTTGTCATGTAAATTGCAACACATAATATTAACAGTCAATATTTTGTAATAGATGCTAAACAAAGAAGATAAAAGAAGAAACTAATCAAAATGACACAAATCTGAACAAAGTAATGCAAGAGAAATTAATTCATGCATGGAATGAAGTTGATTTAAAAAATAGGAAAACATCTGAACAAAGTGTATTAATTAATGATGAGTTAAAACAAAAAAGAACTGAGATTCAAGAGCTTAGAGAAGAATACAATGTACAAACAAATTGTTAAGGTTAAAGTAAACTTACTATGGACAAAATTGTGATGAAGTTGTAAATTAAGAAAAATGAGCTCAACTTAAATTAAAACTTGTATCAAGGATTCAAAATCTATCAATCATCAAGTTTTAAACTGATAAATTTTGAACAAACTGATTAGTACATTGAGATTTATTCAAAATTATAGGTATTCATTTACAATTAATCCTTTTTACATAGGTCTATAATGGCTATATTGAAGTCAAAACCAATGACCTCAAGGATTTGTAATAATACAAGAGGGATTTTATCTTTGTAGGTAAAAGAGTGAAATCTAGCTAGGCCTCTTCCTCTTAAAGACCATTTCATTACACCAAAACCTTGGTTATGAATCTTCCTTTTTTCTAATAATAGAAAAAACACATAATTAAGGTAGTAGTAATTAGAACCTCAGTTGTCTAAGACATCATTACTTGAACCTTGCACATTTAACATGATCCAATCTAGAAAATCATACTAATTGATCGAACAAAATAGAACACACACATTGTAACCGCATTGTAACAGAACAAAACAGAGATGCATATAGAATAGAAGTGGATTAACAGAATAGAATATCATCATCTTAAATATCATCATCCATCAGACTAACAGACCATAAGCTTAACATTTATCATTGATCATAATGAGCTTAAATTCTAGGCTAGCCAAAATTACACAAAAGGCATCTAAATTTGAGACTAATCAAAACATATAATGCAGAAATCACTTACTATCTTTCTCTTCCTTAGTCAGATGTGCATAGTCTTCCTTTGGAAGTGGAAACTTGTTTTGGTCTAATAGGTGGACAATCTTCTTCTTTTTATTGCTTTCCAAAACCCTAGAATTGAGTTGCTATTGCTATTGCCATTACCGTCGCTCACTTCTTTACCATCTTCGATTGCCTCTTTATTCAAGTCAAACGAGTAGACCTTCTTCTCACTTACGACCTCAACCAAGTTAGAAGATGCAAGGGAAGAATTGTTCAAATAAGGTGCCCTCAAAATCTTTTAATTCAGAGAGGTTACCTCTCTAGAGAAGTCGAACGGCTGTAAATCTTCTTCGCTATCAAGAGAATCGTCGACTACCTTCCCCATTAGTTGATCCTATGATAGACCCTCAAAATGCTCTTCCATCAGACTTGAACAGTGAGAATCCAATGATATCTCAAACCACAAATTGATCAATGAGACTTGTGCGAGCTACAACAAAAGAGGAACTACAACAGAGGAACAATGAGCTTTATGGTAGAGAGGTGATTGATAGAGAGACTGAAGATGATGAGAGAACAAGTGAAAGAGACAGTGAGAGAGAGTAGGTTAGATGCATCAAGAAAGAGAAAATGAGAAAGAAAAAGAGATGGGTATTTGGGAATTCTATTTTGAAATACAAAATCCTGATCTATGAGTGACTAATATTGTGGATCAAGTTTGCCTTCTAGAAGGCGACTAATAATCCAGACCGGAGGGAGTATTTAACTACAAATCCTCTGATATAAACGTTACCTAAAGAAATATTCTTATCCACTTATGCCCATCAAATATATGGGGCCAACTCTAAGATTAGATCATTGTAATAAATAAAATACTATGCAAAGTGCTGTTTTTTTAAATAGAATTTTTGCTTGATGGATCCATTGCATCATTTCATTCACGTCCAATAAAATTGCACTAGTTTAATCAAATAAAATCTTAAGTATTATTATTTTTAATATCATTATTTTTAATAACTTTCTTCTTGTAATAAAGTGCTGCCTCCTTTTTTTTTTTGGTCTTTTCTCTCTTTGTCATAATTAATAATAAAATTAATTTATATTTACACATGATATATTCTATTGGATAGCATGAATGACATGATGCACAGATTTCTATGATATTTTTTTTTAAAGAACAAGAACATGACAATGAATGTATAAATGAGTTGAGTTCCATTTATACCCTCCTCTCTTATTCGTGTCATTTTCTCGCCAAGGTTTTACAATTATTGAGTAGAGGAACCAATTAAAATGTTTGAATCACACTCACCGACAGATTGACAGCAATCATGATCCTACTCTCCCTTGGCAATTTCCTTTGCATTAAATTTCTTATCATTTGTAAGTTTGCGAAGATTCATTCGTTGGATGACAAAAAAGCTTTTCACAAAGACATTGTCAATAATAGTCCCAACAAGTGGCTTCACAATGATAAAGGCGGGCATGCTTGAAAATTGAAATGCTTGGATCTAATCTTTTGAAATTCCCCCCCTTTCTGATTTACATGATTGTTTCTTAATTTCTCTAATTTACATGATTACATCTAAAAAATTAATTATATGAAGATTTTTATCTTTTAAAAATTTATCTAAATTTTTTTTTTTACTTTTCTTTTGCTTATGGATGGACAAAGACAAAGACCGATCTCCTACAAGATAATAAAAGAAAATATAGATTTCATGGAGTAAAAACTTATACCAATATATTTGCTTAAAGTGAAAATTAGATTTCTTATGCTACTTGGTGAACTTAGCTAGAGCCTAATGGTTCGTATTCCACCATTGAGTTCTACCACTTTTTGCATGTTTTGCTGGTGAGAATGATTCTTTGAAAAGTAGAAGAAGATTCGAAGAAAAAGTTATATACCATTTTTTCAAGATATGAACAATACTTTCTTAGACTTAATTTTGCCTCCACATATTTCAATTTTCAGCTGCAAATCAGGTTGATAACGAATCTTTTTAGGATACAGTGAAGACTCTTGGGTATGATCTGATTTACACTCCCAAAACTCAAGACAACAATGGAGTTTATGAAATGATTAACTTTCTCTTTGTTACCTCAAAGACAAGGGTAATGAGTATAAACATTAGAATAATAAGTGATGGTAAGAGGTATTTATAGATAATGAAATAATGTTTTGAAAATAATATAACTACTTACTTAAAAGTCATAAATACCTTATTTTGTTCCATGAACCAACATAATTTAACAATTAATAATGTATGGTTATATGAAATAATTTTTTCATAAAAAATAACATCCTTTTAATATATAGAGTTTTCTTAAAATAACACTTTCCTTTACCAAGTAGTGGTTTCCACACATTTTAAATTTATAACCTTTTAAAAGTGTCCTTAAGAACTAGAGAGACACGACTTTGGTGACCTTTAGTATTATGACTCCCTAGCTCCCTGCATAAACTTTCATAAAATTTTCTTATTTTAGGAAGACATGAATTAAAAAAAAACAGATATATTTAATTTTCATTTTGAAAATATTTTAACATGTTTTTTTGTTCTTGTCCCCTAATGATTTGTTCTTGTCGGTAGGAGAATTCTTTTAGTTTTCTCTGCTAGAAGCTATGGGAAGCCAGAAACAAAAGACTAATTTATTTGCTAACACTTCTTTCTTACGTCAAGGATTGTGAATGAAGTTTTAGCAATATATAGTATAGTACCACACCTTCGGAACTTTAGATCAATTTGGGAATGGCGTTTTAGAAATTAAGAATCTATAAATTTTATAAAGTTTTCTTTTTTAAAATAGAGGGAGAAGATTTCATGTTTTTATAAAAGATAATAAATAGAAGAAAATATTAAAAAAGAAAAAAAGATTTTTGTTTGAGGGAGAAGATTTTTTGTTTCAGAAACTTCTTACTAATTTATATCTAGACACTCAAAGGTGATTAAGAGCTTGTTTGAAATTATTTTTATTTTATTATTTTAATAACTGGTGTTTTAATTTGTAAAACATGTTTGGAAAAAAAAATGAAAACATGTGTTTTTCTCATTTTTTTTGTTTTCTAGAACAATGATATTAAAATAATTAAAATATATTTTTGTTTTTCTATTTTCTAGAATAATTAATATTTTTTATTTTTTCAAAATAATTTTTAAAATATGTTATCAAACAAATAATTTTTTTTATTTTGAAAAATAAAAACTGTTCTTAAAACAGATTATTAAACAAGCTTTAAATTTTTTTTTTTATTTTTTTATAGCCCTTAAAGCTGGTGTTTTTTTTTCTTTCAACCAATAGTGCTAATTTGGTAATAATACTTTTTGGATAATGATGTTCATTTCCTACTAAAAAAAATTCTTTAGATAAAAAAAAAAAGTCAGCCTAGCACTCACCATCATGTGCTGTGTGCCACTGATATCACAATCAATAAAGGAATTTAATTATTCAATTTTAAATGAATGAAAAGTTAGTGAAAAATATGTTTGATAATGTAATCTAAAACAAAGGCAGGGCCCGGAATAAGCTTTTTTTTGGAATCACGGATAAAGTTTATATGTATGAATAGTTAGACCAAAATGTACGGGTGGGGGCACTGAAGCGATATTCCACTCGAACTATGTTGACAAAAGAAGGCACGGACACGCATTTAGTTGTCAAGCACGTTTCATGGCATATTGCTAGCAAGTGGCCTTTCAGCCACTATTCAACCCGTGACAAAGAATTTCATTTTGCTCTTGTTTTTTTTTTTTTTCAAGGGAAATGACACTTATGTTTTAGTGAAATTATTTTATTCATGTAAAGTACCCCAGCAAATTTTGAAGTGCAAAGTAAGTTCATTGTATTCTTAGTTAATAATTTCATATAATGCAATTTGTTTATAAAACAGTATAAAGGGAGAACGAGTTGTAAATTTAGTTAGCCAAAGTTCCAAATTTTTTATTAAAATTTAATCATTAATATTTGTGTTCTTTATTAAAATTGAAAAAATGAATTGCAAATTAAGATGAAATTACAGATTTGAGAGACAATAAGGCAAGTTTCTTGAAGCATCAAAATAATGACTTTTTTAGCAAAAAATAATGATAGGTTACTTTTTCAAATTTTAATCATTAAAATTTATATATTCTATTACAATCGGGAAAATAGGTCACAAATTCAAGAAAACAAAATTATAAATTTGAGACACGGAGTGGCAAATTCTTGAAACGGTTCAAATAATGGTTTCTAATCTATAGTTTCAAATTCAACAAAATAAAATTACAAAATATTAATTATGTGAGTGTGATATAAATGGTAGCGGTCTGAGCCCTTTAAGTATCATTCCAGTTATCTAGAATAATTTTGAAATATCTTCTATTATTATTATGTATATACTTCAATTATTATTAGGAGATATTATTTGATGTTATTATGTAATTATTAGTCATTATTATATTATCTATTTTTTTGTGTATATAATGAATCCTTCATCTCAATAATAGATACAACATTTTTCAATCATTCTCTATATTATCTCTCTCTCTCGTCTCTAATAGCTTTCATAGTACTAGAGCCATATAATATTTTTTCCCATGATAAGTCAGTTTTTGAATAGTGTTAGCTTTCCTTCGCAGTGGTGTTGTCATCCTTAGTCACGAGTTCAAGTCCACCTTAAATCTATTTTCACATATCTATAGGGCAGTTTCAGTAAATTGACATTTGCAAATTCACTAAACATTGGATTGTGCCGAAATTTGGTTATTTAGGAAAGAACATCCAACGTGTCATTTTATCAGATCGTTAATTAGTTTCCTAGTGTGAGCGTTATGCTATTTGCACTATAGTCTCTGGTTTGGATGTTTTTAATCCATTATTCTCTTTTGTAAGCCTATTTGTTCCTTAAAAATATGAAAAATTCAGATGTTGCTCAATTTGTATTAGTTACCTTAAATGGTTGCAATTATCATCTTCGGTTGGAAAAATGTGATCTTGCTCATCCTACTTTGGGATCCTCTCCGATTGAACTTGAAACTTTGTTATGCACATTCATTTCTAGTTCCTTTAGCCCATCTGCTACCTTATCTACTCTCAAGGATAAATCCACTTGATATTTTAACTCTGCTTCGTGCAATCATATAATAGGTTAGGAAAATTTCTTCTCCTCTTTGATATCTAACTCTACTTCCTATCCTATACATACTGTTGATAATTCTCAAATATTTGTTAGTCATATTGGTACTATCTCCTTGCCTTCCTATTCATTTAAGATACATATTTTGTTCTTGCTATTAACTTTAACCTTCTTTTTGCTGGACAACTTGCTGATATGAGTTGTTGATATGGGTTATGACGTGTTATTTAATAAATGTGGTTGTGTTGTGATAAATTCTTAGATAGGATAGGTTATTAGGACTAGGTGTAAAGTTGGTTGCATGTTCGAGCTCACCTTAATGCACCTACTTGAGATCATTGTTTTTACATTGTGTGTTGCCTCCACATTCTCTTCTCCTAATTCTTCCCTCAACTTATGGCATCATTATCTTATTCACCATTCTTTGAGTAAATTGTGTCCTTTAATTTCTAGTGGTTTTTTAGGTCATGTTTATAGTTATTCTTTGCAATGTGTTTCTTGTCAGACTACCAAACAACTTGCTTTGTCTTTTCATAACAATGATTCTATTACTATTTCTCCATTTGATTTGATTAATTTTGATGTTTGGGGTCCTACACCTACTCTCACTATGGGAGGATCCCAATAATTTGTGATTTTTATTGATGACTTTTCTCATTTTATGTGAATTTATATGATGAAACATCAATCTGAGTTACTTGAACTTTATATCAAATTTGCTACTATGATTCACACTCAGTATTCTAAAGTTATCAAATTTTTTCATCACGATAATACTTTGAAATATTGTGACTCTAGATCACTCACCTTTCTTGATTCTCAAGTACTATTTCTCAATATTTTTGTCCCTATACTTCTCAACTGAATGGTCATGCTGAGCGAAAACACCATCATATTTTTGATTCTATTAGAGCATTGCTCATCTCCTCTTGTCCTGAACAATTTTGGGGTGAAGCAGCCTTAACCTTTGTCCTTTGCATCAATCGACTCTCGTCTCCTATCACCAATAACATTTCTCATTTTGAGCATCTCCATAGTTATCCTCCCGATTATAGTCTTTTGAAAGTCTTTGCTTGCACTTGTTTTGTTCTTCTTCTATCTCATGAAACAAACAAACTTCAAGCTCGTTCTCTTATTTGTTATTTTCTTGGTTATGATTCTAAGCATAAGGGTTATTATTGTTGGGATCCTCTCTCTCACTGTATTTGTATTTCTCAGCATGTCATCTTTTGGGAAAATACCAAATTTTCATCTCTAACTGATCTCTTATCATTCTCATTGTCTTCACCTTTTATTTTTACAAATATTTCTCCTAATCTTTTTCTAGTGACTCAAGTACAGATTCTTCTATTGAGCTCTTTTCCATGATTGATGTTGTGCCTACTCCAGATGTGCCTACTATCACACTTATTGCTCCTCTAGCACAAGTCATGCCTATTGAGCCTATATTGTCCACATACTCTTAGCCTAATTGTGTAAGAAATCCCCTCTTTCCCTTAATGATTACTATTATTTTTCCACCATTCTCCAGTTTTAGGAACCTAAATCGTTTAAGAAAGCCTATTGTGATCCCCTTTAATAACAAGCTATGGATGATGAATTGTAAGCCTTGGCCAAAATGCATACTTGGGATCTTGTTGATCTTCCTCCTAGTAAAACTTTGGTTGGGTGTTGATGGGTCTACAAGAACAAGACTCATTCTAATGGCTCATTTGAAGAAATTTAAGGCTTGCTTGGTGGCCCAAGGATTCACTTAGGAGTATAGTGTTGACTATGGGGAAACTTTTGCACCTATTTCCCGTATGACTTTTGTTCGCAACCTTTTAGCCATTGTTGCTGTTAAGCACTAGCCTCTTCACCAAATAGACGTTAAAAATGCCTTTCTTAATAGAGATCTAGAAGAAGAACTGTATTTGAAGCCTCCATCTAGGTATTAATATCTAAAAGACAAGGTTTGTCATCTTTGTCGAGCTCTATATGGACTCCAGTAGGCTTCACATGCATGGTTTGCTAAGTTTAGTAACACTATGAGTCTACTGGATTTTTCTTATAGTCTTCACAACTCAGTTCTTTTTGTTTGCTTTACTACTCATGGTATTGTTTTGTTGCTGTTGTATTTGATGTCATGATTATCATGGGCGGTGATGATACGGGAATTAAAGAGCTCAAGACATACTTAGGCCAATAATTTAAAATAAAGGATCCTAGCAGATTGAACTATTTTCTTGGGCTTGAGGTCCACCATAGGAGTGATGGTATATATCTCTCTCAAGTCAAGATGACACCAATTTAATATCCTAAGCCCACCTTTCTTATGAGGAGGTTGAAAATACTCGTATTGAATTGAATGTTCACTATATTTCTACTGATAGCACCTTGTTGGATAATCCCACTAGTTATTGCCAGCTAGTTAGGAGCCTCATCTATCTTGCCATCACCTCTCCTGACATTGCTTACGCAGTTCATGTCTAAGCCTTGTATAACTCATTATGTAGCAGTTCTTCAAATCATTCAGTATATCAGAGGCACTCTATATCATGGACTTTACTTCTCTGCTAGCTCCTTTCTTGTGTCACGAGCTTAGTCTGATGCTGATTAAGGTGGTGATCATGATGATTAACGATCTACAATAGGTTTCTGTATCATTCTCAGTCATTCCTTGATCTCTTGGAGAAGTAAGAAGTAGACATTAGCCTTTCGCTCTAGTATTGAATCGGAATATTGTGCACTAGCAAACACTACCCTGAGGTACTTTGGCTTTGTTGGTTACTTGATGAGTTGGGAGCATCTCAGAGTTCCTCTATAGATATTTATTGTGATAGTCAAGCTGAAATCAAGATTGTTCACAATGATGTGTTTCATAAGTGAACTAAACACATTGAGATTGACTGTCACTTTACTTAGCAATGTGTTGTTCAGGGCACCATCCGATTTATTCCAATTCGAACCAAGTATCAACTAGTGGACTTATTTATAAAGTTTTTTCATCCAGGCCTCTTTCAATTTCTGGTAGACAAACTCAAGTTACTCTCTGTTAAGTCATCTTGAGTTTAAGTGGGGATGTTATCTAGAATATTCTCCAATATCTTCTATCATTATTATGTATATATCTCAATTATTAGTAGGAGATATTATTTGATATTATTATATAATTATCAGTCATTATTATATTATCTATTTTCTTTATGTATATAATGTACCCTTCATCTCAGTAATAGATATAGTCTTTTTCAATAATTCTCTAGCTTATGTTTCTTTTCTCTAATAGCTTTCAATTCTAGAGTTTGATTCTTGAAAGTGTGTATAGAGAGTATTTTTTGGAGGGAACAACCTCTTAAATGGCGCTTAGATTTCTGGTGGGATTTGTCTCATAATTTTTGGCTACGAGAATATCTTGCAGAAAAAAATTGCAAAATATCAAAAAAAAACTCGATTCAATGCGCGTGTTAATTTGGTTTAATATTGAATATATTTGCTCCCTTAATTTTACCACTCACATTAGGTGCGGACGTGTTTGATTTTACTCTGCCAACCAATTAACTCATAATTTTAATGGTTTCTAATATAAATCAAACATGCTTTGAGTGCAAAAGTGAATTTCAAGCAAAATTTAGCTTAATTCAGGAAGGATTCTATTATCTTATTAATAAATGTATGGCCTGTCCTCACAATGATTAACGTTATGAGCTTGTCTCAAAGTAGAATCATTTCACCCAGCTAGTGTTATTCATGAGATACGGCTAATAGATATCATTATAGTAAAAATGGACTAAGAATGCAAGAGTGATTGATCACTGGCGTTTCAAATAATTAGTGCATTGGAAGAGACTGTTAAGGATGTGTTATATACTCTTATCTGAATGTCAATGCAGTACTCAGACCCTGGCACCTACTTGGGGCTGCCTATTCTTGGGGAAGAAAGTAATCATCTTCAGAGAATGCGCACCTTCCATCATTGAGAGAGAGAGAGAGAGAGAGAGATCAAGGTTCTCCAGATTTAATGTGGACAATTTAAATTTAAAACTTTTAATTTATATTTATTAAATAAAAAAAATTATTAAAAAATTATAAAAAATTATAAAAAATTTTTGGTAGGAAAAAGTTTAAATGAGTTCAGGTTCAATAGCTCATCAGGATTAAGACATGCTTTTTAAGTTTAAAGAGTGCTTGTAGAAGTACTTACAGCTACCTTTTATAGATTGTGGATCAAATTCTTACTAACTGAACTAATTTTTGTGAGCT
Source organism: Prosopis cineraria (assembly GCF_029017545.1). NCBI lineage: Eukaryota > Viridiplantae > Streptophyta > Magnoliopsida > Fabales > Fabaceae > Prosopis > Prosopis cineraria. The sequence continues at coordinate 95,932 of NW_026555374.1, forward strand.
AATATTTTTCTCATCAATATTCAATCTAACAATATAAATTTAATTTAAATGGTCTAATTTAATATTAAAATTTATTATTATTATTATTATTATTTTATTATTATCCAAATTATATATTCTGAATTATTTAGATTTAAAAATTTTAACTTATAATTTTTTAAAAATTACCCATGTAGGAGATTATCATTATTTTTAATATTATATTTATCAAAATAAAAGTTTATAAAAATTATAAAAAAAATTAATATTAAATTTGCATTGTCCAGAATATATTTAGATAGTTAATTTATTAAAAATTTAATATTAAAGTGGACAAACTAAATTAAACCTGTAATATTCAAAATGATGATGAAAAAATTTATTAAAAATTTTTATTTCAATAAATAATAAATAAAATAATAAAACGGTGCATGGAAGTGATTATCACCTTGGCGCTCATCATTGCTTCGCACCGAGGAGGGATCCAAGGGAAAATGTGCAAGAAAGTTCATAGCTGGAAGAGTAAGGGGCCCATTAATTTGGTATTATTGAATTGATAAAGTGAAAATGTAATTAGAAAGAAAATCCAGATCTAAGATGTCGACCAGCAACAGTTTCTCCTCTTCTTCCCATTCTTCATCCCAGCCTCTATTTACGCGCACTTCATCATCCTAAACCCTTCGTCTCTTCCTTCAATGATTCAAAATTTTGGCTTTTGAGTAGTTGTCGACAATAGGTGGGTAATTATTAGAGAATGACAATTAGTTCTTAAAATGTTGAATTAAAATCAATTAAGTCCTTGACAATTTTTATTTTAAAAAGTTAAAAACATTGATTCAACTTATTACAAATCTAAAAAATAAGTATTTAAACATCAAATATAATTTTTAAATTATAACAGAAATTTATGTTAATTAATAACTGTTTGAATTGACATTTATAATTTATTTTGTAAAAATTTTATTAAAAACCTAATTGTCATTATTTATTTTTTGGGGACTTAACTATCATTTCTCCCAGTCATTATTATCATCACTTTTTCAGCTCCAATTCCTCTTCTCAAATCCTTTAAAACTGCATGCTGTAGCACGTAATGAGGCATGGATGAGGTGATGATGATGTGCACAATGAATTTCAAGAGGCAAAATCGAACAAAGGGATTTCTATTTTTGGGATCTAATTATTGATTGGGTTCTTTGAAATTAAATTCTATGTTTTTGGGATTTGATCTTTCGATTTTTTTTTTTTTGGGGATCTAATTAGTGAGTTTGGTCGAGGCTTCTGGACAGTGATAGCTAAGTGATATGGTCACCGTGGACAATGAGAAACAGTGAAGCGCAATCGTGGTCAAAGATTTTGTCCGATGATATTATTTTGTCCATAAGAAGTACTGTTTTAAAAACCATGTATTTATGTAACAATAAAAAAAATTAGAAAAGGTAATATATGGCTAAAAAGAAAATTAAGAGAGCTGTGAGTGAAGCTCGTTTTAAAGTTTTTGAAGAATTTTTATAAGAGCTTGAGACAAAGGAAAGAGAACAAAATATTTATATGATTGCTAAGAGTAGGGAAAGAAAATCAAGAGATCTAAAATAAGTAAGGTGTATAAAGGATAAAAAGAAAAGAATTTAGTTACAAATGATAAAATTAAAAATAGATGAGAGACTTACTTTTCCAAACTTTTTAATTATGGAGAGGGTTCATTTAGTAACTTGGAGGATTTAGTAATTCGTGAAGGAGAAAAGATTTGTCATTCTATTGAATAATATGTGATAAGAAAGTAAAGAAAGCTCTTAAGAAAATGACAAATGGTAGAGCCAATAGACCTGATTGTATATCTATTGAAGTTGGGAAATATTTGGTGAAAAAAAGGAGTGAGAGGTTAACTAAGTATTTAATGTGATTTTACAGTCTAAGAAAAATGCCTGACGACTGGAGAAAAGTACATTAATTCCTGTGAATATTATATTTTGTCCGGATATTTTAAATTTAATAAAAATAATAAATAAATAACCAAAAAAATATATAAAACACAAAAATAAAATGTTTTAATCCTTTTGAGGATTGTACTTTAAAAAAATAATTA